>NW_004524609.1:1570687-1574021 GCF_000260255.1 Octodon degus | reverse complement strand
AATAAAAGGCTCATATTTAAATTTCAGTTTGGACTCAGGTCTGGTTTGAATGTTGAAAACCCATAAGAGTACTAAGCCCCAATGATGCTGCTTCCCCACCAGACTTCAGTGAGGAAATACCAATTCAAAGATAAGCTCATGAATGATAGTTTCTGGCCCTAGTATGAAGTGATAAATTATTATGGTGTCATCTAATATGGCTGAAGCCCTAAAATAATAGCTTAGCTTCCCAGAGACCACCTACCCTACCCCTCTCCTCCAACTCAGCCCAGAAGACAATATCCTTTCACCTTTCCTGCTGCTCCAGGAGAGACCCCAATCTGCTCCTCAGATATTTCTAAACACCTCCCTCAAACTCCACCCTAAAAAAAGTCATAAGAGCCTCATCTTTCTTTGTCTCAGCCAGAGAATCTATCTGACCCATCTGCCCTTGATCGTCTCTGTGTCTTTGGAGTTAATAAAGGCTTCTGGTAACTTTCCCACCTCTTTACTGTGTTTCTGAAAAACCTATCAGTGATGTCAGGAGAGCCAGTGAACAGCACTGAATCCCAAGTGTGTTATTTTCCTGAACTTAGGTTCTGTCGAGAACTGCACTGTGTGTCAATAGTGAAGCTTGCCCTGAGCCCTGTGGTCATACTCAAAACTAGATGTAAGGAAGGCTTAGCGTGCAAAGGAATTCATTAATAAAAAGATTCAGCACAAAGACTGATTTCTTGCTGTTCTTGTTATGCTTTGTCCTTGCTTCCATTTCTTCCTTCTCTCCTTCTTTTTTGTCTTCTTCACCAGTTGCTCAAAGTTTGCATGATCTTTCTTTGTCATTCCCTTGACTTCTAATATCTTCCTCTTTTTCTGTTTCTCTATTATTTCCCAACCCTCTTTAAGTTTTCTCTCTGTGCATAAAATCACCATATTGAGGTCTTATTTATAGTATATAATTATCTGTCTCGTTTTAGATTTTGTCATCCAACCACAAATCTAGTTCAAACTGTTTAAGGTGGCTAATTAATAGTTACCATAGTCTGTCAATTTCTGGGCTGAGTTTGATGCTATTATTATTGCTGACTGTCCACTTACCCAAGGTGATATAATTATTCCAATCAGTTCTTCCTAGATGATGCAAGAAAGAATAACATAATATTGATTGAAGTCAATGAAGAAGCAAGAGATGGCACAAATCACATAAAATACCTGTTCATAGAAGTAATGGCAGAACACATTCCAAGAATAGATAAGGAATTTGACACATATAGAAGTGGGGCATATAGAAGTCCAATTAGCTATGATAAAACCCAAATCTAGCAAGGCATGTAACAGTGAAGATTCCAGAAATTCAACACAAGAACGGAATATTAAAAGCTCCTTGAGAAAACAAATCATAAAGGAAAGCCAATCAAAAATCACAAAACATTTCTCAACACAAACCCTAAAGACAAGGAGGAGAGCTTGGAGTCAAGTATTTCAAGTCCTAAAAGAAAATAATACCCAACCCAGATTGATGTACCTTGCAAAACTATCTTTCAAAATCAATAGAGAATTAAGATACTTCTATGACATAGAACAACTGAGGAAGTTCATGAACTTCTGCACTCCAAAATGTTCTGAAGTATAAATATTATAGGAAAAGATAACAAGGATTACATTCGACCAACTCCAATAGAATGGATCTACCAGGCAAGGCAAGAGAGTAAATGGAGTGGGCACAGGGGCAGAAAAACAACAAAACAACAAGGATAAGTTAATATATATCAGATATAAGGGCTGGTCAAATAGCTCAGTGGATGAAAGTGCCTGCAAGCAGGCACAGGGGCTGGGGATTTGATCCCCAGGTCTGCGTGCTGGCCCTGCCCCTAGTGTGTACTGAGACAGCAGTTGAGACTGGGTGTGGTGGTGCAGCCTGTAATCCCAAATTGGGATGCTGTAAACAGGCAGATTGCTATGAGTCTGATCTAGAAGGGAGACCTTGAGCACCCTGCAGACCCTTCTCTATATATCAGTTATGATATATAGGTGTTCATGATCTCAATTCACAATCAAAAGAAACAGACTAACAGAATAGATTAAGAAGCAAGATCCAACAATATGCTGCATATGAAAATATACATTTAATCAAAAATCAATTCACAGACTGAAGGTCAAAGGATGGAGAGCAATTCTCCATGTGATAAGAACCCAGAAGAAACATGGGTAGCTCGTCTACCTGCCAACAAAGTAGATTTCAATGCAAGCCTGAAAAAGAGAGACAAAGAAGTTCACTACATCCTTGCAAAGGAAAAAATCCAAGAGGAAGAGGTAACAATTATAAATGTACATTCACCAAATACCAGTGTACCCAACTTCAAAAAACAAATATTGATAAAAGTGAAACATCAAGTAAGCACTCATACAATTGTAATGGGAGAACTGAGTACCCCATTGTCACAAACAGACAAATCAACTAGATAAAAAACCAACAATGAAATAGTAGAGCAGATCCAAACTTTTGAACATTTGGACTTAGCAGATGTTTACAGAGTGTTCCACTCTAAAACATCAGAATACACATTATTTTCAGCTGCACACAGGACAGTCTCCGATATCAACCACATTCAAGTCCATAGAACATGCTTAAGTAAATGCAAAGGAACCGAAATCATCTCATGCATATTATCCAACATAGTGCAGTGAAATTGGAAATCAATGGCAACAGAAACTGTGGGAAGCCATTAACTGGTATCCATTTTATAATAGTGTCAGCCATTTTCTTAAGTTTCTATTCCCCTGCTGAGTTAAGTTTATGGTCCTTCCTGCCTTGCCCATTCCCCATGAATCACGTGCTATGCCCCAAGGGTGGGACCTTCCTCTGTTGCCTAGATACCTGCAGACCCCCAAGAGCCAAGACTTCCTCCCTATATATACCCAGCACCTCCCCTGAATAAACGAGACTTGATCAGAATCCTGTCTTGTCTCCATTTCTCGTGTCTCCTGTCCTTTGTCCCCCACCTCAATTCCCCATTCCTCTCCCAGGTGACCTTCGTTGACTGACCCGCTGGCTCAGGACAAGTGGCGCCCAACGTGGAGCACCTGGTATGGAGGGTTCAGTGACGGAACCGTCCGAGAGAGCTGTCAAGAGAGAAAGTAAAAGAGGCCCGTGCCGGCCTCAGGTGCCTGCTGCGACATCTGAACCTTGGTGAGCGGACGGCACCCCTTTCCCCTTCCCTTTGGCAATGGGACAGGCATTAAGTGAACATGAGATATTTGTAGAAAGTTTGAGTAAAGCATTAAAGGCGCGAGGAGTAAAAATTAAAATTAAGGATTTGTGTCAATATTTTGAATATATTAAACAAGTTTGCCCATG
>NW_004524609.1:1563805-1568152 GCF_000260255.1 Octodon degus | reverse complement strand
TCCATTTTATAATAGTGTCAGCCATTTTCTTAAGTTTCTATTCCCCTGCTGAGTTAAGTTTATGGTCCTTCCCACCTTGCCCATTCCCTGTGAATCACGTGCTATGCCCCAGGGGTGGGATCTTCCCCTGTTGCCTAGATACCTGCTGACGTCAAGAGCCGAGACTTCCTCATTCCTACACCCCTTATATATACCCAGCACCTCCCCTGAATAAACGAGACTTGATCAGAATCCTGTCTTGTCTTCATTTCTCACGTCTCCTTTGTCCCCTCCACAGTTCCCCGTTCCTCTCCCAGGTGACCTTCGTTGACTGACCCGCTGGCTGGGGACAAGAAACCACAAAAATTACATAAACACATGGAAATTAAACAGCACCCTCCTGAGCACCAATGGGTCATGGATGAAATTGAAGAAGAAATTAATTTCATCTTCAATTTATGTCTATTAACCATCAGATTGCCAAGTTGATGGTTGAAGTATCCAACTCCCAGGATGATGAAACTGGCTGGTGCCCTGCATTCAATGAATATGGGTGCCCTTTCCTCATTATCAAGCACCAGGAATGCAAGACTCATCTTATGGGACGTGAGGCCCTCAAGTCTCACAAATGGCAGCAAATACAATGAGAACATCACTTGGACCAAATGGCCTAGATAACATGATGGTGGACAGGGATGGTGATGTGACTGTGACCAACGATGGGGCTACCATTTTAAGAATAATGGATGTTGACCATCAGATTGCCAAGTTGATAGTTGAGCTATCCAAGTCCCAGGATGATGAAACTGGCTGGTGTCTTGCTGAAAGAAACTGAGCAGTTGCTTGACTGAGACACTCACCCATCAGAATCACCAATGGCTGCCAGCAGGTTGCCCGCATTGTCACTGAGCGCCTGCACAAGATCAATGCCAAGGTCTGTGTGGAAACAAAGGAAACTGCCCTCCTCATACAGATGGCAAAATCCACACGGGACTCCACAGTGGTTAACAGCTACCACTGACAAATGGCTGAGATCACTGTGAATGCAGCCTGCACTGTGACTGACACAGAGCAGAGAGATAAGCACTTTGAGCTCAGCAAAGTGGAAAGCAAAGTGGGCGGGAGGATGGAGGACAGCAAGCTTATCAAGAGCCTGATGGTGGATAAGGATTTCAGTCCCCTGCAGATGCCCATGGAAGTAGTGATCCTCCTGTTTTCAGCCTCCCTAGTGCTGGGATTACAGGCACGCACCACCACGCCCAGATCGGTGGCTGGCTCAGAGCACCAAGGGAAAGGGGGAGAGGATGGAACTGGCATGGCATGTGATCGACCCCAGTCCCTGTACTTGCCTAAACAGGTGTTTACTCTGCTAAGCTATCTTGCCAGCCCTAAATTTATCATTTTTATGGTAGAATAGTATTCCATGACATAGAGATGGCACTTTTTATTGACCTGTCTGCTGATGGGTATGCAGGCTGTATCTAGGACTTAGCTGTTTAAGTTGTTCTGCTGAAACACTGGTATGTAGGTATAACTGTAGTTCTATAGCTTCAGCTCTTTGGGGACTATACCTGGGGGAGCCCTGGGTTTTATGGAGTTTCTAATCTCAGTTCTTTTGAAAATCTCCACTCTGTTTTCCCTAAGGGCTGTACAAGGTTACATTCCCACCTACAGTGGAGGAAGGTTTCTTTTTCATCACAGCCATGCCAGTATTTACTGTTGTCTGATTTCTTAACGGTTGCCATTCTTTCCAGAGTAAGACGGAATCTCAGCGCTGTTTTAAACTGCATTTCTCTAATGGTCAGAGACGTTGAACATTTTTCCTCTATTTGTTGATCATTTGTGTCCCTTCCCCTGTAAAGCATCCATGTCTCTTTCCCATTTCTTGACTGGGTCTTTAATTTGAGATAATTAATTTTTTGAGTCCTTTATATGTTCTTGATATTAGTCCTCTGTCAAAGGTGTAGGCTGGCAAATATTTTCCCCATTCTGTGGGTTGTCTTTTCACTCTACTGATAGATTGGTTTGCTCTGCAGAATTTTTTAGTCTTACATAAACTCACTTGTTAATTTTTTCTGTTATTTCTTATACAATTTGAAGTTCTGTCTAGAAAGTCTTCCTATGACTATGCCTTCAAGTATTTTGAAT
The DNA here is from genome assembly GCF_000260255.1 of Octodon degus. Taxonomy (NCBI): domain Eukaryota; kingdom Metazoa; phylum Chordata; class Mammalia; order Rodentia; family Octodontidae; genus Octodon; species Octodon degus. The sequence goes on along the minus strand of NW_004524609.1, from coordinate 1,566,025 downwards.
ATCTTTTCTTCCATTAAGTTTATTGTTTCCATTTTAATATTTAGATCTTTGAGTCATTTCTATTTTAATTTAGTGTACTAAGAGAGATAAAGGTCCAGTTTCAATCTTGTGCAAACAGAAGCTTTGGCCCCTTCGTCAAAGATTAAATAACTGAATTTATCAGGGGAAGTTTTTGTATCTCAGTTCTATTCCACTAATCTATGTACCTATTTTTTTTTCCAATACCATGGTGTTTTTATTACTATTGCTTTTTAGTATAGCTTGAAATCAAATATTACTGTGCCTCCTGCTTTGCTCTTGTAGCCCAAATTGCTTTTGCTATTCTGGGTCTCTTCTGCCTTCCTATAAGTTTTAGTATTATTTTTTCAAGATTTGTAAAGTAATGCTGCTGGTATTTTGGTTGGGACCGCATTGAACCTATAAAATAGTTTTGGAAGTATGGTCATTTTGACAATATCCGTTCTACCTATTTGGAGCAGGACACATCTTTTCATCCTCTCTCTCTTCTGGTTTCTCTTTTTTCCTGTGCAGAAACATTTCATTTGCTATGATCTCACTTGGTGATTCTTGGTACTACTTCTTGTACTAGGAAGACTACTTTATTCTTACTTATATGAGTGAAATATTCATCATGTCAAACCAATCTCTCAACTCTGGTATATTTTCATAGTAGATATTCAGTAGAAGGTTATAAATATTAACATTGAAAAAATATATTAACATGAAAATATATTAAAGAACAGAATTATTTCATAAATAAATGATCCTTAAGATATCATATTATCTTGTACTAAAAAAAAACTAAGATTTTTTTTTTACTATTGGTAAATGACTTTAAAAATCCCTGATTTTTCTCAAATTGTAAGTGATAAATGAAAGTCCTAGATAATCAACTAAAATACTTAGTGGTTTATCTTAGAAGTAAATAATACATGTTACTTATCTATTAGTTATTCCTATAACGTTATTATGTCATAGGAATACAACAAATACTGAAACAGTGATTGGGGAAATACATAGACTTTGTTCTGAATATATAGAGTTGTTTAGCTAAATCTAGGTTAAAGAGAATGTCTTCTTTTTCTTCTGGACCTGATGAGGCCAAATAATTTTAAAAGTTATTTGTACAGGAAAACCACAAGGATTAGGAGAGTAGAAACTATGTGTCAGCTTCACTGGGCTGCTGGCCGGTTTTCAGAGACAAAGAGAAGCTATTTGCTGTAGAGCTGGCTATTTGGTACAGGTGCATGCTGTAGCTTCCTTCTCGCCTAAATCAAGCCTTCCTCAATAAATTGACATAGAGTTGCTGGCATAAAAGAAAAATACCACCCCATGTAGGAAACTCAAAGTGCTTCTCTCTCCAAATTTAAAAGTGAATCTAGGCTTGGGCTCCACTCTCAGGAAACTTTATTTCATGCTCAATTTAACTGTTAATTCCTCAGCAGACCAGATCACCAATAAATAGTCATTTAAAAATTCTAACCTTGAGTTAAAAGGAAAAATGTCCTGCTTATTCCATTCTATTCATGCATACCTTTTTATCTACAAACGTTTTTTATTTGCCTTGATCTTTAAATTGTTTTTTAAAATGAGAGGTGGAATCATAACAATAACATACTCAAACAATAAGTATTTTTCTCATAATTCTGCCCATACTAGTAAAAATAGGAAAAAAGTTGATTCTGCTACAACTTCAGTTATACTCTGAAGCTATATTTTTTTAATCCTGAAAATTGTTGTTTCCACATCTAGACTTAAATTTCATAATGGGTATACCATTGCAAGCAAAGGAAATAAAAGTTAAAATTCACTTATGTATTCCTTCTGATACAATAAAAGCACTAAAAATTAAAGACTAAATGAACAAGAATATATTTTAGGAATCACTAACCTGTACAATGTTGGGATTACAGGGAACCTCAATAAGATGAGCAAGTTATTCATTTGTCTAAGGTTGTAAGATAATTGAGCCGGGGAGATAGCTCAGTAGAATAAGCGTTTGCCTGGCAAGCACAAGGGTCTGAGTTCAATCCCCAGTTCCACAAAAAAAAAAAAAAAAAAAAAAAAAAAAAAAATTCCTCAAAAAAAAACCTTAAGGGGGGCCTGGCCTTAGCTCAGTTATTTAAGTGGCTGCTTCCACAAAGCTGTCAGCCTCAGGTTGCTGTAGTTCGATCCCCACAACACTCCAGCCAGCCAAACCACCCCTGAGGGCATTCAGAT
>NW_004524609.1:1561136-1563705 GCF_000260255.1 Octodon degus | reverse complement strand
CATAACATAAAATAGAATAAAAGCTTTTCTGCCTGGGGATGTGGCTCAGTGATAGTGCTTACTAGCATGTGTAAGGCCCAGGATTCACTCCCCAGTATCTCGAAAATTAACTAATTAATTAATTAAAAAACCCAGAACTGGGGGCCTGGCCCTAGCTCAGGCCTTTAAGTGGCTGCTTCCACAAAGCTGTCAGATTCAGGTTGCTGGAGTTCGAACCTCACACCTCTCCAGCTGGCCAAAAGTGCCCTGAAGGCATTCGAGGAATTAAAAAAAAAAAAAAAAAAGATAATTGAGTTATAGTCCATAAAATTTCTTAGCCCTACTGGAATGTTTCCAGATTTGTATCTTTTACTTTTGCATATTTCACTGGAATTAATGCAGTACTAATCCAACGTTTGCTAAAACTGAAAGTTTGGCCCCAGATCATCAAGGGAGGTTAGAAATCTGGGAACACGGTCCTTGGACCATGGAATGTGAGGATGTAAATAGAAGGAATGTGAGAATGTAATCGAAGTATAAATGGGAAGACTGGGTGTTCAGGCACTTAGGACATCCCTGCCTGAACATAGTTTCCCCTTCTGGAGTACTTGAGGACTCTCTCTTTTCTTGGACTCCTTATCTGGTGTTGGGAATGGAATCCACTTCTAGCAGGCCTCTTGGGAGGCAGCTATGCTCACCACTGTACCACCGACGCAGATCTGACCGGCCTCTCGGATACTTTCCTTCTTCTTAAGTGTGCCTGAAATAATGATGGGGACCTGGGCCAAGGAAAGGTACTTAGTAATTCTCACATTTGCTCATGCTCTTTACTGTTTTTATTTCTTCCTTTCCCCAGCAGCACTGCTTTTCTCTAATTCTGCCCTGATCTAATAGTGCCAATGGCCAGACTTTTAGCTGAAGTAAAGTTGCTGAAAGTATCAAAAGACAAAAGCATACTTATATTCAAATAGATACAGATATAGATATATGCAATATGTATGTAATAAATATTCTTCAAATGCTCACCATCAATTGGAGGACTGTGTGTCAGATTACTAATTTCCTTTTCTGCAAGTTCTGTCCCCATGTTTTGCAAAAGACTATCCATGTTATCGACATCAATAATGCCTCCTTCGAAGAAAGAAAAGATGGGAAGAACATGTTAACTCTAAAACATGACCACTGATATCCCTGATTATTGGTCTCCAGAGGAAAAAACAGGCTCAATAAAGACTCTTCCCACCCTATATATTCAGGTATAGTCACCTCAACAATGGTGTTGGAAATGTTCATTTACAGCCATGAGTAACCTAGAATATGTTGGCAATGAGATTTTTTTTTTATAAGCTTCTAGATTGGATACCTCAACTCCCAACTAAAATATGTGATTAGGCTCATTTCCATTTGGAGGACTATGCTATTCAGACAAACCTTCATGTGAAAAAAACTGAAATCTTGATAAAATATTAAAAGGATTCCCTGAAGCCCTGGAGAGCTGATGAGAGCATCAGAATCGCCACTCCAAAATCTAGCACAAAGCATAAGCTCTCCAAAGAAAGAACACCATCACCACGTCCAAACAGTATCTGCTAAAGTTGACTGTGAACTTAGAGCTGATGGCCTCACAGAATGTTGAATGAAGCTGAACAGCTGGACCTGTCCTAAGGAGATGCCCTCCTCTAAGGCTGGGACCTGCAAGGGAACCAACTCCCCAAGGTAAAAGTAATTAAGAAATCAGCCCACACCACTCCCTCATCCAGGGCACTACAAGTGATGGTAAGCAGCTGTCCTCAAACAGCACAGGGGACAATCATCCTCCAGAGGGGCATGAGCAGGCCTACTACAGCTGTATAGCTTGAGGTAGATAATAAACTTCCGCTCATCCTCTGCTGGTCCTATCTGAATGCCTTACAGTAGCAAAAACAAGTATAAGATAGACCTTTCAGAAACTGGGACCAGGATAACTGGAGGTCTATGAAGAAAATAGAGATTATTGAGATCATAGTTTTGGAAAGGATATGGAACAAGAAGAACTCTCATGTAACCATTGGGTGTAAGAGTTTGGCACTGTCTGGTAAAACTGATGATACCCTGCCTAGCCGTATTGATTTCAGATCTAAATATGCACCCTAGTGATACTCATGAACCCCAGAGTGTTACAATACCTTATTATTCATAGAATCAGGGCTTGTGATTTTAAAAATAAAAACATGAATGAATCTAACATACAGTTGAGAAAGTTACAAAGAGAGTAGATAAAGTGTAATTCAATTTATATCAAGTTAAAAATCAATAGCATTAGATACAGTGTTTAATGATACATATCTATGCAGTAAACTAAGGTAAGTGTTTATTAGAAATTCAAGTAAGTGGCTGTTCTGGAGTCATGACGGAGGATGGGTGCAACAGGAAGACTTCTATACTAAAATCACTGTCAGATCAATGAAGTATAGGAAACTCGCTTCATCTATTGGGCAATTCTTGGAAATGCGGGTGTGATCAGAAGCTTGGAATGCTAGTGCGGTAAACGCAGCTTTCCCCAATAAATCTGTACCTCTTACGGCCTAGGGAAGAAGCGCAAGACTTCACC
>NW_004524609.1:1559001-1559923 GCF_000260255.1 Octodon degus | reverse complement strand
TTTTTTTGGCAGAATTGGGGATTGAACTCAGGCCCTTGCGCTTGCCAGGGAAGTGCTTATTCCACTGAGCCGTCTCCCAGCCCAAGAGACTCCCATACAGCAGCTCATATTCTCAGCCTGTCATCAGCAATTTATGGCTTCACTGCCTACCATCAATTGGCAGGTTTTGCTTAAGGTCATTACTTTCACTTTCTGCTCTATGGTTTTGAAAAATGTCCAGTTCACTCACATCAGCAATCCCTCTTTTAGAAAAAGAGAAAAATAAGAGCAATGTGATTATCATATATTACCTAAACCATTATTTTCCAGCTATTATGATGACCATTATGCACAGAGATTAAGACTCAGTGAAGTCCACTCAAGGGTACTAGAAATACCAGTATCAGAAATAGAATTAGAAGGATTTTTTTTTGGCTGGTTCAGGATGCCTTAAGGACAGCTCTCATAACACATGAGGATCTGGGGATCAAACCACAGTATCCTGAGCCTGACTGCCTTTGCTTAGGCAGGCACTTAAACAACTGAGCTAATAGGTACAGACCCCAGAATTAGAATTAGAATTAGAATTAGAATTAGAATTAGAATTAGAATTAGCATTAGAGTTAAAATTAGAATATATTTTGGGTTCCTTCTGGGACTGAAAATCAAACTCGTGACCTTGAGTTTGCCAGGCAGGCACCGTAGCAGAGTTATGCCCCAGCCCTTAGTATTAGAACATCTGATGCTGATTTGTTTTCTTCTAGTTGAGCAACTGGCCAGCTATTTACAGTTAAGGCATTTGATCAAGGGGGGGGGGTGCTTTCATTGCTCAGTTCCTAGATCGCATGTCTCGACTCTTGTCAAAATTATTGTTCAGATTTTACGTCTATTGTTTATTTTTTAGAGAGCTGACATAGTATCTAATTATATTCTTTCCTTCCCT
>NW_004524609.1:1548039-1552001 GCF_000260255.1 Octodon degus | reverse complement strand
GAGGCAGAGGGGCCTCCGCCGACAGCAGCCTCCCCTCCAGCTAGGTGCGAGTTGCTCCCACCAGGACGGGAGGCTCCGCTGACCTCCGCCTGCTGGCCTTCACTCTCGCTCCGCTTCGTCCTCCACCACCCTCCCTCAGAGTTTCAAGTCTGTGCTGGACGCAGCACTCGCTAAGCTTTTCAAGTAGAATTTGTTTGCATTTAGAGCTGAGTTCACCTGTGAGTTTCTAAACTCACAGTAGCTATAAACAAATTTCAGATTCTATCTAAAAGAATGTGTTTTCTTATTTTATACTTGGAAAACTTCTTAATCTGAAGAATTCTTAGTGGCTCTACTGTTTTGTTCTTTGTAACAGATTGCAGACTTTCAATAAATTACGAAACTCTTCCTAAAATATCAGCTAGAACACATGCAGAATGACAGATAAATCAAAAGAATATTCTAGCTGAATATGTGAAGAGTGGCAAGGAGGAAAATTCAGTGTCTTCTTTCACTAACTTTTTCTCAAAGGCCTCCACACCATGAACCGCTTGTGAAAGCCTGTCAGAGCTAAGCAAGTTACCAGGCCAGTGTCGCCCAAGGGGCACGAAGCGCTAAGGCAGTGCAGAGGCCCCGCTTCACAGGGCACACTGCCTATTTCCCTAAAGTCTGAATTTATTCTCCCTAATCTTCTTGAAAGTTCAAAATACTGAATGCTTAACAAATATTGAAATAATAAATTCAAAGTGAGTCCAAGACTCCAGCTTGCTGAACTCTCCCCCACGCTCTCATTTCTTCTTTGCAAGTTCTAATTCCTTTTCATTCTTATACTTTTCTGTTCCTTTTGTTTCTCATTTTAAATTTTGAGACTCTCAGTGGATCCAAGAATAAAGCCAGCACTTTCCAGCTATGGCACAGGGACGTCTAACTAGTAACTCAAGTGATTCTCAAACTAAAAGCGACATGAACATATTTGGTACCTGTTAAGGTAGAGCAGTAGTCCCTCCCAAAAGTTTTAGACAATCTTATTCTTAGAGTATAGTAATGATTATAACATAACACATAAGGTCCTTTGAAGATATATGACTTATAAGTGCATTGCTATTCGATATTCTTACCATCAGTTGGCAGATTATTTGCCATCTCCCAAGGTTCTTTAAGTTCTATTCCAACATCTCCTGGAAACTTTCTTGAAACATTAACATCAATCTCTCTTCCTTCAAAACAAAGTAAATGAAGAACTTTGAGAATACTGTCACTGATTACAAACAAATAAAAATAATGTAGCACTATATTCAATTGTTGGATAAACAGAGACGGATCCTAACAGGTAGGCCACTGAGTTCCTCAAGGACATTTAAGTTAATTCATTGGTATACACAGTTACTAATACAGTTGTCTCAGTGTCTGTGGAGGACTGATTCCAAAACCCAAACATTTATGGACTTAAAAGGACATGGGTATAAAGCATAATCAAAAAGTTCTATAGGGGGCTGGGGAGATGGCTCAGTAGAATAAGCACTTCCCTGGCAAGCTCAAGAGCCTGAGTTCAATCCCTGGTTCTGAAGAGAAAAAAAAAAAAACAACAAAAAACAGTTCCACACTTAAAATGGTTCTCTTTTTGTAATCAGTGTCTCTATACAATGCTTAGAAATAGATACAAAAACCAAAACACATCCAATTTGGGCAAAAAAGTATTTTGGAAAACATCTCATGCCTTAAGTTTTTCCAATAAAGATTTCCATCCAGTTTTTGTATTTGTATGTTTTGATCCTAAGTAAAGTTGGCACTGTAAGGATTTATAATTTACATAAATCTGATCTGACAACACAATGTCTTAATTTTATCACTTTCATGTAGCCTTCTTGAGGGTTAGTGGAGACTGCAAGGGCTTTCCTTAGCCCTTGATGGGAGGCTGTAAGGGAGGAAAGATTTAGAGAGCTAAACTAAAATAAAACAAGTGAAATAGTTTCTTTTCGAGATCTTTTATCTATTTATTTGGTACAAGATTGATCCTCCTATCTCAGCCTCCCCAGTACTGGGATTACAGGTATGCATGACCACGTGGGATTTTGGTGGCTGGTTTGGTGCAGGGGCCAGCAGGGCACGCAGTACCAGGGATCAGGCCTGGGTCCTTGTGCTTGCCAGGCAGGCGCTTAGACTGCTGAGCTATCTCCCCAGCCTGAAACAGTATTATATAAACTAAACTACACTAATTTTACTGTGCAAGCATATTAACAAAATAAATTCAGTTCCTATGAAAATCTCATGGGCATCCTGTATGATTCACCAATAACTGACAGCATTTTAAACAGCTCCTACAAACTGCTATTGCTGAGCCTCTTCCTCAGCTTCCCCAGAAATTTCCTTTTTAAATGTTTTTTATTATTTTATTTTATTTTTGATACTGGGTCTCACTGTGCAGCTCAGACTCGCAGAGATCCTCCTGTCTCCCTAGTGCTGGGATTACAGGTATGTGCCACTAGGGCCAGCACCGTGCGCCTGGGGCTCTAGGGCCGGCATGAAATGCAGTACAGGGGATCAAACCTGGGACCCTGTGCTTGCCAGGCAGGTGCCTATGCCGCCAAACTGTCTCCCCAACCCTCCCAAAATATTTTCTAAATCACTTGCATCCATCTTTTACCTATGGATAAAGTTTAAACTGTTACTTGATAATTTAATAGCTGTTGAATTATTCCAAACAATGGAAAGGGTTCTCATGCTCACTGTTACGGTATGAATGTCAGGTTCCCCTCAAATTCCCGTGCTGGAATTTAACCCTCAAATTAATGTCATTAAGGGTTGGGTCTTTTGTGACCCTTTCATAATTAGGTCATGAAAGTTGTATCTTCAAGGATTAGGTCTGTGTTGTGGTTTGTATTTAGTTCTCCCCCACAAGCTTCATAAAGTCATGGGGCATCTTTTGGAGTTTATGGTTGATTATTGTGGGTGTGGGGGCTGTGCCTGTCCTGGGACAGGTAATTTGCATTACAATGTAAGGAGGGGAGAGGGGCTCCTAGCTGCCTGAGCGGCTGCCACTCTCCCTGCTCCTTTTTGCTCTCTGCCTCTGCCATGTACGGCTGCCCTCTGCCATATGCCACTCTGCCTTGGAGCCAGCTGAGTATGGACTGAAACCTCCACTGCCTGAGCTAAATAAACCTTTCCTTCCTTAACTTTGGGTGTTGGATATTTGTCCCAGCAATGACAGAAGAGTAACTGAGACAGTCTGAGAGGATGAGTATCTTAGTAGCAAAGTATTTGTCACTCATATGTGAGGCCTTTAATTCAATCTCCATCAGCAAAACCAAACCAAAACAACAAACAAACAAACGAAACCTTCAGGAATGGGACTAATACCCTTATAAAAGAGCTTTCTGAAACAGCAAGCTCATTTTTTTTTTTTTTTTTACCTTTAAGGCTTGTAAGGACCAAAAGGCACCATCACTGCAGCAGAAAACAAGCCCTCACCAGACACCAGATCTATTTGCTCCTTAATCTTAGACTTCCTAACCTCCAGAACTGTGAGAAACAAATTTCTATTGCTTATAAATTACTCAGTCTAAAGTATTTTGTTATAGAAGCTCAAATGGGCTCAGACACACATACAGCTTCAACTTTAGTCTAAAAGTTCAAGGCCAAGGTTCTGGGGTCCCTACCCATGTTTCTTTGGCATCTTCTAGCCCCCATATGTCAATAACTTCTCCTTGTAATCAACTGTGACCCTCGAGTTGTTGAGCACTGCAGGTGTAGACGTGTGGGAAGCTGGTGTGGGACACAGTACATTATCAGGGATTAAGCTTCTCTAGGGGCACCCGGATGATGCTTCAGTGGAGTCTTACTCCTTTATTTTTCCTGGAGTCCTTGAACATAACATAACAGCTGTTTGAAAGTCTTTATACACTAAGTCCCACATGTAAGCCATATCAAATTATGTACCTGCTGATTGATAAAGCTAGTGAGGTTTTCTTCTTCTTCTTCTTCTT
>NW_004524609.1:1536965-1547769 GCF_000260255.1 Octodon degus | reverse complement strand
TTTTTTTGTACCAGAAATTGAACTCGACCTCACATTTGCCAGACAGGTTCTGTGTCACTCAGCTATATCCACAGCCCTCATTTTATTTTTATTTGATGATAGTACACATTTTAAGCTTCATTCATACCTACATATAGTATGCTGGATGTTGTAATTAATATATCATAAAGCTCTTGATTCTGCTCTATTCTTCTTAATGTTTTCTAAATGTTCATTTCTATTCCAATAAGTAGCGTCACTTCTGGATGACTTTACACTAGTTCAGGCTTTATTTCCACATTGTAATGACTGGTCCAGAGCAATGCTGTCCAACAGAACTTTCTGTGACGTACAAAGTTTCTACTTCTGCACTGTCTGACACCGCTAGTCATGTGCGAATACTAAATGTATTCTTGGACAGACAAATGAAAGGCAAAAAGGAATCACTATACACTGTGAAGTGAAAACACTCCCACCTAAGCCCTGTGAGCACGACCGACAGCATCAGCCTCGGAACCACGCTATCCTGCGAGCGCACGCGCTCGTGCCCGGCACTCACCCGCAGCTGGCAGCTCTGGCGCCAAATCAGTAAGCTTCTCAGGTGTGATTTTAAGTGCCATGTCCCCAAGGATACTGTCCAGGTCATAAACATCAACTTGAAACCCTAACAAAGAGGAAGACATGAGCAAATTGAAATATAAATCAAAATAATATAAATATTCCTATCAAGGTTATCAATTTCACCATAAAGACACCCAAACACATTGTTTAAAAAGACTATTAATGAACTAAAATTAATCTATTCATTTACATCCAACATTGAAAATAAGCTTACAAGAAACCATATATTGAAAGATAGTTGAAAAACTATCCATGTAATTTGTAGCAATCTGATAATTATAACAATTATACAAATAACATAATTCGCTTGATCACTTAACTTCAAATTATACTACTCTCTCATATTTTTAAACCTAACTTTATTTTTTATTTCTCCTGCCAAAGATAAAACCTAAGATAGCTAGAACAACTTTTTTTTAAAAACTCAGTTTATTTGATCAATATGAATATGCATATATCTTCTTAAATTAACTATGGAAATATATATATGATTGATAGGAAAAAAACTTAATGATAACAGAAAAGAGGAACAAAAGCCAAACAGAACTGCCTCAGTTTACCTTCTCAATTTTCATCTTACTCACCTTTCACAGCATTTGCATGCTTCAGCACTCTATTCTTATATATTTTCCCATTAGCTATAAAAAGAATACAATATTTTAGGTCATAGAAAAAAAAGCTACTATGCTACAGTAATGCAAAATCTCTAAGTTTATAGTTAATCACAAAATAACTTGACCCTTAAACATATCTATACTCTAAAAGTAATAAAGTAAAAATATAGACAAAATCCTTATTATGGTAAATCTGTCAATGCTTTGGCACCTGAGACAGTACCAACAAGGTTAATGCAAAAATGTTTCCTCATCTTAAATTTTTTCTGCATCTGTCCTTAGTATACCTGCATATCTCTCTTCCCACTCCTACATTCTGTATATCTTAATCCAACAAATGTATATTCTTCATCTCAATAGGATGAAGAAAAATGTCAATATTCCTGATCCCTGATGGCAAGACATATGTTTATTTTATTTATTTATTTGTCTAATTGTTTATTTGATTCAGGGTCTCACCATGCAGTTCTGACTGGCAGAGACCTTCCTGTCTCAGCCTCCCCAGCACTGGGATTTCAGGCATGCGCCACCATGTGTGGTTTTCATGGCTGGCATGGTGTACCTAGTATTTATTTTATTGAGGCAATTTACATATTCTTAAATATAGAAAAATGGTTATTTCTGAGACTATGCCTTTTGCTATGTTGAATTTATAAATTACCTACTGTAAACATGGGTTATTATGTAATGCAAAATTTTAAAAATATGATTGCCACTTTCTCATGATGACACCAGTATTTGCAGCAGTGAATGACTTCCGCAGTGACTCTACTGGCTCACTTGAGGGCAACATGAATTCTCTTTACAGCTATGCTAATATTTAAAATACCCACCATTAGTTGGGAGTAATTTATTTAACTCCAGTTGTTCTCTAGATGTGAGCTCAATCCCCATAGTTTGTAAAACATTTTCCAGGTCACTGGGTTCAACTTCTCCTCCTTCAAAATAAAAGCAGAAAAAGATTAAATGCTTTAAAAATATTGAATTATGAAAGATGAATTAGGATGCAATATGCTTGTTATATAATAAGTAGTTGTACATACATAGAATAGTATTCTTTTAATCTTACCAAAAGATTACTATGTTGATGGTTATGAAAATATATGCAGAGTTAAATAAAGTTTATGTTATTTAAAAATTACTATAGTGACAAAACATAATTAGTAAAAACAAGTGCAGGGCTTGTGTGACACTTAATTGTGACTGTTAACATCACTCCTGTGAGAGGGGCCCAAGTGAGGAGCCAGTGCACCCCTGAGTGCTTGGGTCACAGGAGCGAGCACCTGGGGACTCTGGCTCCTGCCCGCCTTCCCTTCTGGTCCTTCCCGGTCTCTGCTTCTGGCTCCATGAGGTCAGCAGTTTTCCTGCCCTTCCTCTGGATGTTCCTGCTTTGGAGTGAGGCTGTCACGAATGGAAATCTCCAAAACTATGAGCCAACATAAACCTCTCCAGATTTAAGTTGTCATCTTCATCTATGTTGTCCCAGCAATGGAAAGCTGGCCAATAAAGAAAACTGGTACCGAGAGTAGGGTCACTGGTGTGATTATGTGTGACCTCATGGTTTAGAAACATATGGAACTGATTTTCAGGTGTAACTTGCCGAAGTTTGGAATATTGGGTTGGAGAAAGCCTAGAAAGTGGTAAACGGAGCATGAGGGGCAATTTTGGTGGAAGCTCAGAAGACTGAAATGCTGATAGGAATGTGAATAGCAACCATTAGCTCAGGAGATTGCAAATGAGAAAGAAGAACCATAACAAAGAGCTGCATGTGAATATGAGTAGCACTGGTGTTCAGCAAGAGAGAGACAGAAACTCTGTGGGAAACCAGGATAGCAGCACATAGAGAGCAGGAAAAAGGCACCCAGCAGCTGCTACCCTGACTTCCCAGCCATACAGACTCTCCACTGCAAGAGAAAGGGTGAATGGGAGAGTTCCAGTGGGCCCCACTGCACAGGTGCACACCAGGACAGCTAGTGAGAGAAGGGTTTCACACATATCACAGACAGAGTCCACAAAAAGAAGGGGCTTTGCCTCAGGTGAGTTACTTGCAATACCTAAGTTACAACTTATTTATCAAAAGTAATAACACTGAATCCAAAAGATGTAATTTCCTAATTCAAAGATTCAGATTATATAAATGGATCTCTCTCTCTCTCTCTCTCTCTCTCTCTCTCTCTCTCTCTCTCTCTCACACTCACACACACACACACACACACATATCCCAAGGTACAACAATATGTTACTGATAAATACAACTTCACCCCACAAATGGAGTCAGAGGGGAGCACAAGTAACTACACTCACATCAGATAAAACATATTTTAAGAAAAAACTCAGGGCTGGGGAGATGGCTCAGTGGAATAATTGCTTCTCTGGCAAGCACAGGGGCCTGAGTTCAATCCCTAGTTCCGCCAAAAAAAGAAAAAAACTGTTACAAAAAAACAACAAACCAAAGAAGGTCATTATTAACAAAGGATCAATTTTTTTTAAAGAGGAGAATATATTTATTGGGGAAAGAAAGCTCCTGTCCTAGAGAGGGACAGAAAGGGGGCCCTGAGCGGGTTGTCCCCAAAGGATCAATTTTTAAATAAGTCTACTGTTAATGTATGTGTACCCAGTGGCTGAGCAATTTTAACACCCACCTTTCATCAAGGGCCAGCTCATCCAGATCCCCCATATAAAACTCAACATAGCAAATTCAGAGTGCAAGTATTTTATTAACTAATTACACTTAACATTTATGCAACATTTCATCCAATAGCTAAGAATATGCATTCTTTCATCCATGTAAACTACACAGAAAATTCAATAATTTTAAAAAATCAGAATCATACTATGCTTTTTATGATAATGGCATAAAACTAGAAATCAAAAGCAAAAGGAATTTTAGAAGCTGTACAAATGAATATATGAACACTGAACAGCATACTGTTGAATGAACAGTGGGTTACTGAAGAAATGAAAAAGGAAATTTAAAAATTTCTTGAAACAAAGTTAATTGAAACAGCATATATGGGATACAACAAAAGTAGTACTGATATGGAATGGGAAAACAATTAGTGTGTCCTTTAAAAAAGCAAAAGAAAGATTTCAGATAAATAACCTAAAGGTGCATCTCAAGAATCTAGTGCAAAAATAGCAAACAAAATTCAAGAATAATAAAAGGATAGAAATAGAAAAGGTCAAAGCAGAAATAAATGAAATAATGGTAAAAAATACAAAAAATCAATGAGCTATAGAATTGGTGTTTTGAAAAATGAAAAAAAATGATGTTAGGTAGTCTAACAAAAAAGGCAAATATCAAACAAATATTATCAAAAATTAAAAAGGAAATAACATAATTCATACTACTACATGCCAACAAATTGTAACTTTGAAGAAATTGAATATCTGAAGACATATAAACTATCAAAACTAAACCATGAGGACACAGAAAACCTAAACTGACCAATAACAAGGAATGAGATTAGATAGGTCGGTAAAAGTTTAACAAAGAAAAGTCCAGAAGAAAATGACTTTATGCCTTTGAAGTTCAACCAAACTTCACAGGAATTAAGTAATACCAACCCTTCTCAATGAAAAGGTTCATTATAATTGAAAGGAAAGGAACTCTTCTAAACTTGTTCTGAGTTCAATATTATCCAAATACCAAATCAGATAAGATTTTAATAAAAGAAAGCAGTAAAAAATATCCCTGAAGAACATAGATGGAAAAGTTCTAAATAAAGCATTCGCAAATCAAATTCAACTGCACATCAAAAACTCATTATAATCAAGTAGGATTTATCCCAGAGGTGCAAGGATGTTTCTGCATACACAAAACAATAAATGTAATATATAGCATCAATAGAGTAAAGGCTAAAAATCATGTGATTGTTTCAATGGATGCAGAAAACCCATTTGATAAAATTTGGTATCCCTTCATAATAGAAACTCTGAAAAAATTGGACATAGAAGAAACTTATCTCCAGAAAAGTAAAGGTATAGATGACAAAACTGCAATTAAGGGGCAGGATAAAGCTCAGCAGCACAGCACCTGCCTGACAAGTACAATGACCTGAATTTGATTCCAGGTAAGAAAAAGGAAAAAGAGAGAGGCATAGGGAGAGGGAGACGGAGAGAGAGTGGCAGAGAGAGAGGGAGAGGGAGAGGCCAGGGGCAGGGGCAGGGGTAGGGGCAGAGAGAACCCTCTGCAATTACATCATATCAAATGGATAAATACTAAAAATACTTTTTCTAAATTTGAATGAAATAAAAATATCCACTATCATCACTTTTACTTAACATGGTACCAGAGGACTTAACCACAGAAATTAGGCAAAACAAAGAAATAAAAGCACACAAGTGGTATGGGAAGATATCAAGTTATTCCTTCTTGTAGATTATGTGATTCTATATATAGAAAATGTAGACCCCACCAAAATACTCTTAGAACCAATGAGTGAATTCAGCAAAGGTTCAGGATACAAAATCAACATATAATGATCAGTTGCGTATTCATATACCAAAAAACAAGCTTGCTAAAGAAATCACGAGAGCAATCTTTCATGTAGTTACAAAAACAATAAAATATCAGAGAATGAACTTAACCAAAGAAATGAAAGTGCTGTACATTGTAATTACAAAACACTGATGCAAGAAGTTGAAGATGACACAAGAAAAGGGAAATACCCATGTTCTGGGACTGGAAGAAATAATATTGTTGAAATGCCTACATTACCCAAAGCAACTACAGATTCAGTGCAACCCCATCAAGATAGCAGTAAAACTCCTTACAGAAGTAGAAAATCCTAAAATTCATATAGAAGCACAAAAAATTCAAAACAGACAAACTAATCCTTAAGAAGAAAAAAGTCAGATGCATATGTTCTTCACACAGTGGAGAGTCATGCAGTCAAAACAACGCAGGACTGGGATAAAAACAGACACACAGACCAATGGAACAAAGCAAAGATCCCAGAACAAACCCAAATATCTAAAGCCAACTGATTCTTAACAAAGCTACCAGAGATATATGTTGGGAAAAGGACAGCCTCTTCTACAGGTGGTGCTGGGCAAACTGGACATCTATATGCAGATGACTGATACAAGACCTATCTTTCACCTTATATGAAAATCAACTCAAAATTGATCAAGACCTGAAACTATATAAATGTGAGACCTGAAACTACATAAAACTCCTGGAAGAAAACATGAGGGGAATACTTGAAGACATTGTCATAGACAATTACTCTTGGATAATATTCCAAAACACACTCAACAAAAGTAAATAGGCAGCAGGATTCTACTAAACTAAGAAGCTTCTCAAAGGACTGGAAACAGTTAACTTAGTTAAGAGACAGTCTATAAAGTGGAAGAAAATATTCACAAGCTATTTATCAAGTAAGGGATTAATATTCAAAATATATGAGGAATTTTAAAAATCCAATTAAAAAGGGTCTAGTTGCAGAGGTGCAACACATGAGCACATACACTCAGACATCCCCTCCTCCACCCAAGCAGCCACCACAGAGCCCTGGTGAGCTCTGAGGGCGGGCAGAGCTCTGCACACTCCCCTCCTCCATCGAGGGGCCTCCATCTGGGGGAGCCCGATGTCTGGCCCATCCCCTACACCACAGGATGGGCAGGCAGGGTGGGACATGCCAGGGACACGTGGCCCTGTGCACGCACTCCTGAGTGCCGACAGCTTGTCTGGAGGAACCCAGGGTAAGTGCACTCTACCAAGGGGAAGTGCTTTGCATACACACTCCTAATTTCTGACTTGTTCTGTTATATAACTTTGCTCCTATGGTCTAAAGTACAAAATTAATAGTTACCACAGTTTGTCAGTAGCTAAACTGTGCTTCCCTTTACCATTATTGCTGATAGTACTACTGTAGCTAGGATGCTAAATCTGTTAAAATCAGTTGTTCTACCTTGTGTAACAACATTGGGAAGCTCTGGGGTAATAACATCACCGTAGCCCTACACCAAAAGACTGGGGACTGGGGACAACTTGCTGGGGCCCCCTTTCTGTCTTTCTCTTGCACAGGAGCTTTCTTTCCCCCAATAAATATATTCTGCTCTTTAAAAAAAAGACTAGGGACTGAGCCAAACAGAAACCAACATTCTACTCTCAGTTAATTGGGAAGGTAGGATCTTGAGATAAACCAAGAACTTTCTACACGAGCAAGACATCCCTGAAGAACAGACTTTTCCTAGCAAGGCCTTGATAATAGTGATACAGCTACCTATTGTTAAAACTCATAAGGAAAGTGACAGAAACAAAAGAAAAAAATTTTTTTGAAACAAAAAAATTCAAGATGAAGGAGAAAAATGCAATTTCAGACCTATAGTCCACTCAGAACAAGTCTAAGAGGCATCAACATAGAATAAATTGGAAATCACACACCTAAAATTCTGAAATTATAGCAACTGAAGAAAAAAAACAATTTCAGGAGGCTACAGAGGAAATCAGATTAGAAATAAATAATCTCTCAGGTAAAAAAGGAAATGACAACAATAATGAAAGAATTGCTCAGTATCTCTAAAGAAGACATAGATTAAAAAATAGAGTACAGAAATATGATGGAAACTTTGAATGAATAATATAGGAAAGATTTAGAGTACATGAAACAGATTCAAAAATATGCAGGAAATAAAAAATTCCATTGAAAACTGGCAAAATTGCTTTAATGAAACTGAAGATACACTTTCAGACCTTGAAGACAGCATTGCAGCTAGCAATCATGAAAGGAAAGATATCTTTAAAATAAGGAAATAATTAACAGCTGCAAGATGGTGCAAATAAAAATAACATAAGACTGATAGGTGTCAATGAAAAAACAGGAGTCAACACAAATGATATAAAAATGCTCTTTGCAGAAATAATAGCAGGATACTTGCCAATCATGGGAAAAAAATCTGACAATTAAGTGAGAAATATAGAACTCCAATTAGGCATAACTAAGGTAAACTTACACCTAGACACATAATAATCAAGATTCCAGAAATTCAGCAAAAAGAACAGAACTTTAAAAGCTGTTAGAGAAAAGAAACAGATCTTCTATAAATGAAAACCCATCAGACTTCACAACACAAACT
Source organism: Octodon degus (assembly GCF_000260255.1). Lineage (NCBI taxonomy): Eukaryota > Metazoa > Chordata > Mammalia > Rodentia > Octodontidae > Octodon > Octodon degus. The sequence continues at coordinate 1,539,472 of NW_004524609.1, read as the reverse complement.
ATAAAATTAAGAAGAACTTAAAGTATTTAAAGTCCTGAAAGAAAAAACTTCCAACCCAGACTGATGTACCTGTAAAACTATCTTTCAAAATTAATGGAGAAATCAGAAACTTCTGTGACAAAGAATAAGTGAAAATATTCAGGATCACCAAAAGAAACCTACATAGAGTACCAAAAGATATGCTATAAAGCAACAGAAATAACTACAATTCCAAAAACCACAACAGAAAGAAACTACTAACCAAGGCAAGCAATAAAACAGAAGGGATAACTAGGGAACAACATCAGGAAAATAACATGACAAAGATAAGTCAACACCTATCAGTTGTAACCATCCATGTAAATGGCCTCAATTCAACAATCAAAAGAAACAGACTGGCAGGGTGGATCAGAAACAAAATCCAACAATATACTGTATACAAGAAAAACATTTAAGTAAAAAGAAATTCATAGACTGAAAGTCAAAGGATCAAAGACAGTCCTTTATTCATGTGAGAGGAACCCAGGAGAACGCACGAGCAGCTATTCTGTTTGCAGACAAAGTGAACTTCAAACCAAGAATGATCAAATACATAAAGAAGTCACTACATACTTGCTAGGGGAAACTGAAAGGGGAAAAGATATCATCAATATATATGTAACAAACATGAGCACACTGAACTATGCAAGACAAATATTAATAAGCATGAAAAATAAGCAATAACACACTTGTAACAGGGGATTTTAGCACTCCACTTAGAAATCCATCTAAAGGGCCAGTCATATAGCTCAGTGCCCCTCTGGGGCATGCTGAGATGGTGACTGAGACTGGGCGTGGTGGCACATGCCTGCAATCCCAGCACTTGGGAGGCTGAACACAGGAGGATCACTATTAGTCCAATCTGTGTAGTGAGACCTTGTAGACCCAATACTAAATACATTTTTTAAAAAATCAATCTTAAAAAAGGGTGTTAAAGATCTATACATTGAAATTCACAAAACTCTGAAAAAGAAATAAGAGGATTTCAGAAAATGTAACAATATTCCTTGTTAATGGATAGGAAGAACAAACATGGTGAAAATGGCTATACTCCCCAAATTGTTACATAGATTGAATACAATCCATTAAAGGGGCTGGGGAGATGGCTCAGTGGAATAAGCGCTTCCCTGGCAAGTGTAAGGGCCTGAGTTCAATCCCCAGTTCTGGAAAAAAAAAACCCTTAGAGATCTAGAAGACAATTGTAAAATCCATCTAGAACCAGAAGACACCTAGAAGGCAAAGGTAATCCTGGCCAACAAAGGCAAGGCAGGAGACATCACAATCCCTGAGGTGAAATTATACTACCAAGCTACTGTTATAAAATCAACATGGCATGGGCAAAGAAAGTCCAAAATTAAAACAAAAAAAGAACTGAGGATCAATGGAACAGATTAAAAGATGCAGACAGAACTAAAAACACACTCAGCCACCTTACTTTGACAAGGGGTTAACCATCTTCACTGGAAGAAAGATAGCCTCTTTAATAAATAGTGCTGAAAAATCTGGCTTTCCACATGCTGAAGACTAACACTGGACTCATGTCTGTCACCATGCACTAAACTAAAATCAAAATAGATCAAAGATCTGAATATTAAAACAGAAACACTAAATGTACTGGAAAAGAAAGTAGGTAGAAATCTTGAAGACAGAAATAGGCAGAAAGTTCATGAACAAAACTCAAACTGCATGGGAAGTACTTCAAAGAATGAACAACAGAGATATCATCTTATTAAAAAGATTTTGCACATCAAAAGGAAATCACCAACAGAGTAAAAAGAAAGCCCACAGAATGGGACAACATTTTTGCCAACGTCCCTCAGAAAAAGGACTTCTATTTGGAACATACAAAGAATCAATAAGAATCAGACCTGTCCCCCAAATTCAAAGACCCAATCAAAAAACAGACATTTGAGATGAATACACACTTTCCAGAGGAAGAAATACAAATGGCAAAAATACATTAAAAAAATATTCAGCATCATGGATTATCCAAGGAATGCAAATTAAAACACTGAAATTCCATCTCACCTCAAAAAGAATGACTATCAAGTCGTCAACCAATAACAAATGCTGGAGCAGCTGTGGGGGAGAAGGGGCCCTTCTCCACAGTCTGTGGAAGTGTGGACTAGTACAACCATTACACAAGTCGGTGAGGAGATTCCTCAAAAAGCTAGGATGCCCCTAGTACCCACTGAGCTATTCCTCTTCTGAGTATCACCACAGAAGAGTTAAAAACGTACCACAGCAATATATATGCACCCCTATTTATAGCAGCAGAATTTGTCATAGCTAAATCTTGGAAACAACCCAAATGACCAACAACTGAGGAATGGATAAAAAAAGACGTGCTATTTTTATGCAATGGAACATTAGTCAGCTATAAAGAAAAACTCAAGGTTTTTATAGGTAAATGGATGCAACTAGAGACCATACTCATAAATCAGATTTGCGAGACCCAGTCCTAGCCCAGGTCTGGTGAGTGTATGGGA
>NW_004524609.1:1527783-1529150 GCF_000260255.1 Octodon degus | reverse complement strand
AAAAAAAATCAAGAAAAAAAATCAGACTTGCATGTGTAAACACCACATTGTCTCCCTAGTTTAATTAACTGCAACAGTAAATAAGATTCCAAAGGTACAACAGACATTGTGAAAAGGAAAGAAATTGCTCAAGAAGGAAAGAAAAACTGTGATGAGGGAAAGGAGCAAAGAAGGAAGGAATACATACACAAGTTAGCGAAGATGTATATATGTACTTGTAGTTTCTATTCGGTCATTGAAAGGAATAGTGCTTAGATGACTTGATCAGTGTTACTGCTCACCTATATCTGGTGAAGGGAGCAACTACTTTGAAGATAATATGCAATGTAATAACCATTGCTAATTTTCTATCATGTTTTGAAATTCTGTATCATTTTTATTTTGTTTTACGATTGTGTTTAAATTAAAAATATATTGAAATATTTCTGAATAGTTTTTCTTAGTTCATTGAAAAGAAAGTTTTATGCTAACCTATTTATTTTTTGTAAGAAACATTCTTTTTTGTTTATAACTTGTACACTGAGTAACATTTTGCCCACTTTTAAGATTATGCTACACAGTGTATTAACTATTTTTTTTTGTAGCGGAGGGACAGAATCTTGAATCAGAATCAGCAGTTCAGGCTGGCCTTGAGCTTACTTTGTAGCCCAGGCTGGTCCTGAACTCGAAAAATCCTTGTGCCTCAGCCTCCTGAGCTGGGGTTACAGATGTGCCCCACCATGCCCAACTAACTATTGCTATTTTCTAATTATTTTGTTATGAAAATAAGTTTTACTTTTTTCACAGAAGAAGAGTGTTTTTAAGATATTTTCTTTGTTAATATTTAGATGTATTACCTAAAATTAAAATTTTTAAATGGTCAAAAATCTGAATAGCAATTTGTCCAAAGAAATTGTCAACACCACTAGGCACAAAGGAAATGCAAATCAAACCACAGTGAGATATCATCTCACCCCAGTTAGAATGATAAAAAAGATACTAAAGAACAAATTTTTGTGAGGATACAGAGAAAGGGAAACTCTTGAATAGTAATTGATGTGAGTGTAAATTAGAAAATTACAACTATTATGGAAAAGAATATGGAGATTCCTTTAAAAAGTAAAATTAGATCTACCCTATGATCCAGCAACCCAACTACTAGGCATCTATTTAAAAGAGAAGAAATTATGATATCAAAGAGCTATATATGCTCTTATTTATTGCTGTATTATTTCACAACAATCAAAATATGAAACTAGGTGCCAAGTGATGAATGAAGAGATAATGTGGCAAATACACACAATGGAGCAATATTTAGCTATGAAGAATTAAATTCTGTCATTCATAGCAAAATAGATGGAAGTGGAGGATATTCCATTGAATGAAAT
>NW_004524609.1:1512777-1526873 GCF_000260255.1 Octodon degus | reverse complement strand
TCCACCAGTGATTTCAGGCCAGTCTTACCATTAACTATAAGGTAACACAAATTCAGAACAAAAATATTTTAATATAGAGATCTAGAAACTAACTAAAAATTTTTATTATGCATCACTATGTGTACTTTAATTGTATAACATTAGTTTTCAAGGACTGCTTCTATATTAATAGATTGGCCCATGATTATTGAATCATAAACTCTGGCCCAGGGGACAGTAGGTTCTTACTAGAGTATGATGCTCCTTATAATCATGATAGAAAGATCTGGAGACCCTCCAATCTGGTCATGACTTGAATTTTACTAATTGGTCTCTGGCAGCAAAAGAAGAGCATCTACTCATTCTTGGTCTGTTCCCTAGCAGCCTCTGGCTGTCTTTGCCCTTCAGATCTGTTGCAGCAGTGGTTACATTACACCAGAAGTAAATGCTTACTGACTGAAAGAGGCTCCTCACTTAGGTGGAAACCACTGTATGCAGATCTATCCATTCACTCCCTCTCTCATCTACCCTCATTTGCCCATCTCTCATCTCTTGTTCAATATGTACAAAGCGCCAGGTCCTCATCTAGATATTGGGTATTTGAAGATGAATAATACACCCTTTTCTGCTCTAAATCTCACTTAAAAATGACAAACTAGGTGGATAAATATAATTACAATACGGATATAAGGAAAAATATATGCAAACCCAGAAAACTGTGCCAACACAGAAAAGAGGCACCCAGTGTTGCCCGGGGAGCTAAAGCCTTTCTGGAGAAAGTGGTTCTTAACTCTGATAAGCAATGAGGAGTTCCTCAGATGATAGTAAAAGGGAGGCTTTTTGAGTAGAAGGGATATAAACAAAGGAAGGAAGAGTAAAAGCACAATATAAAATAAAGGTGACATAAGGTGATTATATTTCATAATATAAAATAGACCAAAAATTCAATTTTTTTTGAAAGTTCAATCTTATTGGATGAAAAAATATCAGGTTATGTGGATTGGCAGGATCCATATTATGAATGCTTGCTATCTTAAGGGACTTAAGACATATTGTAGTAGTGGACTGGAAGTCTGCATTTAGGAGTGATGTGGTCAGATTGTCATTTTCTATGGTTTTCTCTGAGGCTGAAGTCACCGCAGTAGTGAAGATGAGACTAAAAGGACCTGAAGGACAGCAGCAGGGAGCGGGAGACACCAATGGATTATATATGAGAGATGCTTTAAAATTTTTATTTTAGGGAAGGGTGGTTGAAAACAGGTAGAGGAATGGTAAGAAAGAATGAAGTTGTATCATATTCAGGTACAATTCCCTGTGGTGAGTGTGATCCTTGTACATGCCTAAAATGTACATACAATAAACATAATTAGTTTAAAATTTTTATTTTAAAAATTCACAGAAGTATAGTGAAGTTAAAATTGCACAATAAAGATGCTCATATGCCCATCACCTAAGTTCTAGCAACATTTCACTACACTACTGTGTAAATATAGCCTTCCATCCATCTATCCATGTATGTATGGTAATTTCAAGTAAAACTGCCATCATAAAGTGGGTTGACCAGATAATGGGTTATAGGTAACAGCAGTGAATCAAAAACGAATAGGCCGCTGCTCCTCCTTTTTTGCTCTTGCTGTTTCTGCTGTATCCCCCCCGCTGCCCCCGGCCATGTGCCCCTCTGCCTTGGAGCCAGCCAATTTTCTTTTCTTTTCTTTTTTCTTTTTTTGGAGGAACTGGGGATTGAACTCAGGCCCTTGCGCTTGCCAGGCAAGCACTTATTCTATTGAGCCATCTCCCCGGCCCCAGAGCCAGCTGATTATGGACTGAAATCTCCACACACTCTCCTTCCTTTACAAAATGAATATTGTATAACTAGGTGACTTGATAGCACAAGACAGATAATCTAAGACTAACAGGGGAAATAGTTCATTTTAAATAAATTCAATAATGATGCTTCCTGTGGAATACACAAGTGGGAATACCTCCTGGTCTAAAGCCCAGGAGAAAGGTCTACATAAAAACACAGGTTTGCAAATCAGTAGCCTCTAGATGATAAGTGAAACCATGGATATCAAAGAAATTTTCCAGAAGGAGTAGGCAAAACAAAAATCAGAGAGGAATAGAAAGTTGAAGTGGAGCCAACACTGAAGTAAGGGAACACAACTTCAAGAAGGCCAGTATCATCAACACCAAAGACAACAGGGTATGAGAAGCAGAATGGGTGTTGTCCTGTGCGACCGGCACGTGGCAAACCCAGACGACATGAGAGCGAGTTCAGTCAGGGGCTGAGTGGGAAGCGTGAGTGGGAAAGGCGGGGAGGATGGGCACTAGCTTCCTTCTATTCACTTCCTTCTCTACCTTTTCATTCTGCTTCCTAAGCCTTCGCTGATGTCACAGATGGTCTTAGACTCAATTTAACCAAATGCTTTTGTACACTACGTGGATTTAGAAAATGAAGACGGACTTGGTTCTGCTTCTAGAATTGGATTTTTCTGGGCTTTTGAGTATTTTCTCATTATAGAATTAATCAGGTTAAGAAATAGGACTCATATATAAACCTTGACTACCAAACTCTCCTAAAGAACCCTTTAACATTTAAAATGAGTTACCATCAACTGCAAGGCTTGTTTCCAGCTCTTCAAGTTCTTCTTTGGTGAGTTCAATCCCCAGATTGCCTAGTACATTGTCCAAGTCTCGAATATCTATTGTATCTCCTTAGGAAAGAGAAAAACATATAAACATTCCTACTAATACTAAAATATTCTACTTAATTTTGCTTATGAATTACAGATTTTTGCCAAGAAGCCTTAAGATTCAATATGGGTAGACTCAGGCTTACTTGTTTTAATTATTACTTGGAAAATAAAAATACACACCACAACATTTTAAAAGGAACAAAATTTCCTTCCCAGTGTATTATCATTATTATTATTATTATTATTATTATTATTAGAATAGAAAGTTCTAGTGAGCTGAAAAAAGTGTTATTCTGGAGTAAGAATACATTGGTTTAAACACTGTTCTTTACTATTTATTAGCAATTGTAATTTACTTAATTAGCCTCTTTGTTTTCAAAATGTCTGCTTTATGAAATGAAGATAATTCTATTTGTCTTGGCCTTCTGTGGGGATAAAGCCACACGTGTGGGAAGGCCCGGGACTCGAGGCTCGGCACCTGACAGGAGCTTGGTCCATTTTAATAACTGCTTCTGCGTCAAAGTAGGGCCAGTTTTCTTTTTTATCCTAAACAAGATTGAAGAAGTTAAGTGCAATCCTTACTGCTACTACTTTCTTCTACATCTCACAATTAACTTGCTCTTCTCTAGGAAAATGTGTTAAAATGTACATAAGTATAATCAATATAAATAAATTTAAAACGAAAATTTTGTCAAGGGGAAATAATCCAAATTATATTGGATGACTATATTGTAGAGTAGTTAGAGTTTTTACTAAGCAATTAGAAAGCAGGATCAAAAGGGGTGAATCAAGCATTCTTTGCTGGGGGGGCCTGCCCCTTAGCTCAGTTGTTTAAGTGGCTGCTTCAACAAAGCAGTCAGGTTCAGGTTGCTGTGGTTCGATCCCCACAACTCAAGCCAGCCAAACCTGCCCTGAAGGCATTCGGAGCCAAAAAAAGAGAAATGTTTACTGACCCATCATTTATTTTAAGGTTTCAACCCAGAGGAGACTTCATTCTGATATCCCTTACTATTAGCTAAACACAAGCCAAAACCAAGCTCACAAAGAGGAGGGGATTCATAAGTACTTTGGGGGTGTTTGTTTATTTATTTAGTTCCATAAGAGAACGAGCCTAGGGCTTTTGCGCTGAGCTACAGCCCCAGCCACTACTTTTTATTTTGTGGCAGTCTCATTAAGTCACTAAATTGCTCAAGCTGGGCTCAGATTTACTATCTTTTTCCTGGAGCTGACTCGAATGCTAAGATTACAGTGACTACCATGTAACCTAGTTGTACAGCAGCTTAAATGTCATAAACAGTGTAGTTGTTTGCCTTATAGCTCAGGGTTATCCATCCCTATAAAAATATGAAAGGGAGGTCCAAAATGTTTACCCTTCATTTCTTTTTCACGTATCCTTTCTTCTAGGAAGCCTTTCCCTGTTTAGCTGGAGAATTTATATTATCTCAGATCAAAAAAATTTTTTTTCTAATCTACAAAGAAAATCTCAAAGTATGGTAAACTTATGGCAAACTAGAGCAGTAAGAGACCACAGTTTAATACAGGAAACTCTCTCTCTTGCTTCTAAAACCTTTTGTAAGAGGAAAGCAGAAGTCCATTTTATGTGCTAAGAAAGTGCAACCTTGAAAATAAATACAGGAATCTATCTATCCTTCTGTCATCCTTCATCTATGTCTCCTTTGTGTAGCTATTAAAAAGAGGAGGTTTAACTGTTCTTACTGCCTGCTGTCCGCAGTACTATACCCAGCTCCAAGGCAAACCTTGAGGGGAGCTAAAGTAGAAGTAAAACACCAGGCATGTGTGATTGAAAAAGAACTGGGGCTCAAATTTAAAAAATATGGGGGACTGTGGGTTAGCTCAGTTGTTTAAGCGCCTGCTTATGCAAATGCATTCAGGCACAGGATACTGCAGTTCAATCCCCAGCTCCACGTGCCTGACCAGACCTGCCCTTAAGGCAGCCTGAGCCAGCCAAAAATAAAAAAATAAAAAAATCCTTCTCGACATTTCTTAGCTGTAAATGGCTCAAGTCAACAACTTCTGACATTGCCAGTCCTGCGGATAACCCACTACTATTATGGACTACTGGACTATATTGGATTATTCTGCTGAATTCACACACCTACAACATTTGAATGGCAATGGAATACCCGTCTCTGACAAAATTAAACAAAAAAGGGGATATAAATGAAGGACCATTTTGTAGTGAAAAAATTGTATACATCTGTATACACAAATTAGTTAGGTTAGATATACAGCTACTTTCTCTTAGTTCAATGAGAAGAAAGATTTGTACTAATAGTGTTTACACAAGATTTCATGTCTGCATCTTGTACTGTGAATAACTACTATGAAGACAATATGCAAATAATTAATTATTGTAGCTGTCCTACTGACCTGTTTTGAAACTGTCTCATTGCTATTTCTTTCTCAATAAAATTAATTTTTTTAAAAAAGAACAAATCTTAAAAATATTTATGACAGCAAAAGAAACATGGCCATCCAGTAGCCTCCCCCAGGAGGAGGCCAACCGCTCTGTCCACCGTTCTGGCCTGCTCTGGAAGTCCTCTTCTGTGTCTTTAGCTCTGCTCGCATGGCTGCCTCCGTTTCCTGAATAGATTTAGGTCATTTACTTCTCACCGTCATTTTGACTCTGGGGAAGAGCTGGAAGTCACACAGCACCAGGTCCAGCGACGGCGGTGGGCAGGACCCGCCTCACGTTGTTACGAGCCTGCCTGTTCTGGGACAGCTCTAGGGGCAGCGTTCACCATACGTTGTCATCATTTGTGTTAGTTTATGCATTCGTTCTTTTTTGATGAAAACATTATTGGTACCTGTTTGCACTCCTTCATTCTGAAGGACACATCTTAATTCCTTCTACTTCCCTTGCTTACCCTTTCACTTGCCATCTCTCCAGCCCTTTCTTCCTCTTTCTTTCCCATTTTCAAAATGTCTATTTTTCTCGCCACTCTGAAACTTCCTCAGGAAAGGGCTCTTCCAGAACCCTTCAGGAGGTGGCATAAGGATAGGGGAGGGCAGTGTTTCTGAGGGGAAATACGTGCAGTGTGTATTTTCTGCCCAGCCCTTGTGTGCGCGTGGCGGGGACAAAGCTGCAACCGGAGAGGAAGGTCGTGCGCGGCGCCTCCTGCGTCCCAACCACCACCACGCCCTTGTACACAGAATTGGTACTGCGGCGTGGTGCACACCGGCAGAGGCAGGGGTGGAAGCGGGCTTCCCTCGTTCTCCTGTAGATTTTGTGTGACGCGGAAGCAGCTCAATTATTCTACGCGTGTCAGCGCAGTCGGTTGAGGCTGAAGGCGCCGGGGCTTCTGCAGAACCCCAGCAGAAGGAGCAGCGTGGCTCTAGAGGAGGCTCCAGGGCAGGTACACGGGACGGGGACTCCGAATTCCCCATGACACGCACAGGACCTCAGCCCCAGTGAGTGCGCATGCTGAGCTGGACTAAGCCCACAGAGTGACTTTGCTGAGAAACAGACAGAAGCCCCTCAGGCGTGGCTTCCGCAGGAGTGTCATCCCGGGGATTTCCACAATTTCTCAGAATTCATAGTTCTGAGCAATGCATAATTTCTCAGTTATGACAAGTTACTAAAGAGGCCACTAAGAATCTGGACACCAACACCCAGTCTCACAGCCTTTCTCTACTACCAGGAGGACACCCAAGGTTTTCCTGCGCCTGTCTGAAGAAAAATGGGTGGAATACTGGAACACTGATAACTTTCTTTAAAAAGTGAGTCAACCCAAATGATAGCTTTTCTGTTAAACCAGAAAAAACTCAGTTACTTTGCATGGGCCAACTGAGTCCATCCCTCACCCCTCAACACCCAAATCACAGGCAGAGTAAGATTCAAGACTGAGAGAGAAGCGAATTCACTTAGAAAAAAATAAAGGTGCCTCCGTTTTGTGCATGTCAGTTAGTAGTGCACTAAATTTGATCATGTTACATATACATACTCACGTGCATGTTACACATACATCACCTTAATTTGGTTCTATTTGTGAGTACTCCCCAACTTTCTCTTTGTGCTCCCTCACAGTAATTTTGCTCTTTTCTATATTTAAACTTTAAATCTTTTTATGTATTTATTTATTTGGTACAGGGTCTCACTATGTAGCTCCGACTCACAGTGATCCTCCTGTCTCAGCCTCCCCAGTGCTGGGATTAAAGATGTGTGCCACCACACCCGGTTTTCTTGGCCAGCACAGTGTGTCCAGGGTTTGGGGTCTGGCATGTGGTCACAGGGATCAAACCCGGGCCATTGCACTTGCCAGGCAGGTGCTTAGACAACTGAACTATCTCCCCAGCCCAAATATTTTAAGGCCTAGTAGTAGTTCAAGTATACCACTGTACACTGTTTAATTCTTTTTTTTTCTTTTTTTTTTTTTTTTTTTTTTTTTGCAGAGCCAGGGATTGAACTCAGGCCCGTGCACTTGCCAGGGAAGCGCTTATTCTACTGAGCCATCTCCCTGGCCCTTAAACTTTTTTTAAAATTATTTTTTATTTTTTATTTTGGCGGAACCAGGGATTGAACTCAGGCCCTTGCACTTGTCAGGCAAGCACTTATTCTACTGAGCTATCTCCCTGTCCCTGTTTAATTTTTATGCAAGAACTCATTAGTGAATGGTTTGCTAGTATTAATACATTACAATTTTTATCACACATAGCCTTACAACAAACACAGCAAGTAACGTGCATTCACCAACTGAATCATCTATCAAGTTAATTGGCATACTCCTTAGAATACTGTGAAAATCACTGAATCAACCTTTTTCTTTAAGAGCTTAGGAAAACCAGGAAAATGTTTAAGACTTATTCAACAGAGAGTAGAACAAAGTAGTGCTAGAACAGGAGGCTCCGGGCATCAGAGTGGAGCACTCCACCAGTCATCTTGCCACAACTCTAACGGAAGCAGCTATTCACACCCTAGACTCTTCATGAGCGCTAAGAAAATCAGAAAAAGGAGACAGGAAGAAAAAGCTGCTCACACCAGCCCTTCCCCAGCACTGAGCGGCACAGCAGGAAGAGAGGGGCCTCTCGCTTTGGGAGGTTGGAGAGAAACTTACCCACAAACACCATAGCTTCATTCGGTAGCTGAACTTTTCCGTCGTCTGTAAAACAAAACAGAAATCAGAGGCCACAATGACATTCACAAACATAACATGGAATTATACTGTGAAACAAAGCATAGGAAATTAATGATGTTCCATGCTTTTAATTATACTAATATTTCTAGAATTCCTCCTAAAGTGGAAAGTGAGCTTTCTGACAACAGTACCCTCTTTTCTTTAAACATTGTAAGGGTTAAACTCTACTTGCAGCATTAGAGCAAAAATTTTAAAAGTATTCCCAAAGATTTGCTCTCCAGCCACTGCTCTCTTATCAAAGGAAAGCAATTAAATTTAATAAATGTCTCCTGAGCCATGTGTTAGATTTGTGGTTTCATATACCATTTCTCAAACTTTTGTGAAGTTATCACAACTTTTTAAAAAAACATATAAAGATATTAAAACTCAGAAAACTTCAAACTTTGAACTCACAAGGCTCGGATGCGATTGGAAACGTAGCCGTCAGACTCATACCGCGGGACTTGCTCCACTCCACGCACCCAGCGAGGCTGCTGGACCGGCCCTGCGGGAGCAAGCCCCTTGCAGCGGGGCTGCACCGACCGTGAGCACGCCCACCCCCAGGTGAGCAGGCTCACTAGCTGGTATGCTAACCTGCAATTATGTCCACTCAGCATTTTGTCTCTGTCTTTCTATTTGCAGTTCAGTCTACTTCATCTTTAAGAACAAACATTTGTATTCACGTTTTTACACATTGTGTGTCTCTCTTCTCCAGAGTTTTGAGCAAGCTTTGTTTCTTTGACCTTAACTGAAGAAACATGGACTATTCTAAAATATCATACAAAATAAAATTGCTCACTTTTGGGCTAGACTCTCCTCAGATACGTACCAGCTGTCTGTGGGAGGCTACACATTAAAGCGCTAGGAGCACGACACGATAAACTACCATTCCAAGCGCTCCCGAGGAAGAGGGAGCAGTGTCTACGCGCTCACAGTTACCTGGCTGATGGTGCAGCTGTCCTTCAAAGTCCTCGCCAGGACGGTCCGTTCCCAGCTTCTCCAGAGTGGCGTCAAGGTTATCAACACCAGGCTTTCCTTCTTAGAAAAGAAATTAACTATGAAAAAGATATTAAGACCCCACAACGCAAAACAGTTGCTGTATGATTACTATGCTCAAAATTTATGCAAGTGACAATGAGGTTAAATGTCAGTTGGAGATAAAATTTATGTCACTGGATTTATGTTGAAGAAAAGCCTAGGAGGCAGAAGCTCACAAAGGGAACTGAATCCAAGCCTCCCTTTGGAGGCAGGTACCACGGTCCTCTAGCAGGCATGCCCGAGACAGCCTATCTAAAGTAACTGCCACTCGTCCACTCTTGGTGCCTGCAGTTTCATTTTCTTTAATAGTATTCATAGCTTTCTAAAATTATCTCATTTTTAATTTGCGAATCCCCCTACCACCACCTAGGAAAAGTGACTTTCATGAAAACGAGGACATTGGTTCAACACTGGATTTCCGCACTTATAATTCATCACCCCACTGAAGGTAAGGCTTGTCTTTTTGGCCAGCTTATCTAGAGTCGTCTCCATAGCTGAGAAGATCCCAAGTTCTCCACTTCAGTTTGCTGCGCACACCCAGGACCATCTGTTTGTTCTCCCTTACTATAAAGATGGAACTTCTTTCCAATGTACTAGTTGACAATCAGATATTAACTGAAAAGCCTCCCATAGTAAAAGCAATTAAGGTATGATAGCCTTCCTTACAATTAAATGACTAGAAAGATCGGACTCCCAGTGATTCTCCTGTTTACGGCCTCCCAAGTGCTGGGATTATAGGAGCGCACCACCACGCCCAGTCTCAACTGTCGTCTCAGTGTGCCATGGGGGCAGGGCCGGCCCAGCAGGCCCAGGGATTGAAGCCCCAGCCCCTGCGCCTGCTTGCACGTGCTTTAATCTACTGAGCTATTTGGCCGGCCCTGTAAATTTTATTTTATCTTTTCATTTTTCTAACTAATGCATGCTTGCGTTACATAATAGTTACATTTGTTGTAGGGAGTGGTTATATGTACATAAGAGATCTTAGTTCTTTTTCTAAATCTCCTTTCCCTTTGCATTTAAATTAATAAAATAATTATTAGCAATTCATGTCCATCCTAATATTTCTATATTCCACCTGTTCCTGCTACTCTATCCTGATTATTTAGAAGCTAATTTGAAACATCATTTCACAACATCTGTAAATATTTCAAAGTTTATTCTAAAAATATATAAATGCTTTTAAAGTATTATTCCTAAACCATTACTATGCTAACTTTTAAACAATTATTCCTTATTAAACACTTCCATTTATGTTAAAATTTTCCTGATTGTCTCAATTTTATATAATTTGTTCCAATAGTAATCCCTATAAAGTCCATTCTCAGCATTGCTTTTCTTTTTTTGGGGGTACTTGGGATCAAACTCAGGACCTTGCGCTTGCCAGGCAGGCACTTCTGCTGCTGAGCTACCTCCCCGCAGCATTGCAAATACTGTTGTAGCTCTTTGGCCCCTTTTAAGTTATAGCTCTCCTCCCCATCTCATTACTCTTTATGGAGGGAGGCTGATTATCACAAGAACTAATCATGTGCCTGGCTTCCTCTGGCTTCTAGAGAGAGGAGGCCTAGAGCGAGTTCAATTGCATGATCTCGACAAAATGAAATTCAATAGAAATTGAAACAGTGAGGTTTGGTGAAATTTTAGGTCTTAAGCAAATTAACATGCTAGAATATTGGTACACCCGAAGACACCATAGAAGCTCCATCTCCACCTACCTATACGCCTTTCTACCCTATTTCATTTCTTCTGTTCATTAGTGTCCTTTATAACAACCCAATAATTTTAAGTACAGGGCTTTCCTGAACTGCCTGGGTGTGTGGGAGCCCCCTTGCTGGCTGGCCAGAGGATGCATGGTTCTGAACATACAGGTCACAGCTAAAGTAAGGGCATGGTACCGAGTCCCCAGTAGGTGGGGTGCGAGCTTCGGGAGTGTGGCTTTCAGGGGAGGCTGGAGCGGACAGTGTTGGCTCTAAGTCCAGCGGCTGCTCCAAACCCTAACCCATGGCCAGTGTCTGCAGAGACAAGAGGGCTTAGTCCACCCGCCAGTGTGGCTAAGGATATGCCTCGGCTTGGCTCACTGCCACGGTCCAGAGCATATGCACAGAGGGCCCTGGTGATGGAGGGCGCCCCACACGCCACAGGCCATAATCTAGATGGGACAACCACGATTTCCTGGATTGAAAAAGCTACAGATGTGAAGGAAAAAAAGCAGTCATTCAAAAACACCAAGGAATTTTTTAATTAAATGTATTTTTTTCTTTCATTAATCTCTTGGGGTTTGGTTTTTCTTTTTTCTATTCTCCATTAAATTTTTTTAAAATTTTCTTTTATTTTGCTTTCTGGTTCTCTACCCTTCCTTCCTTCCTTCCTTTCTTTTTTTCTTTTCGTGGAACCAGGGATTGAACTCAGGCCCTTGCGCTTGCCAGGGAAGCGCTTATTAGCCATCTCCCCGGCCCCTCTACTGTTTCTTTTTCTTTTTCAAGTTCATTCTTTTCTGTTATTATCATCTAACATCATTAAATCTTATTCCTCAATTGAGTCTCTGATCTCATTTTCATATTCTCATCTTCAATTTTTTAATATTTCAAATTTTACTATTTTTCTTTTTTTAATGTATTTAATACAGGGACTACAGGGTCTCACTTCACAGATCAGATTCATACTGATTCTCCTGTTTTCCCCTCCCAAGCCCTGGGATTATAGGCACGCACCACCACATCTAGTCTCAATCACCATCGCAGCGTGCCCTGGGGCAGGGCCAGCACAGCACTCCAGGGATCGAACCCCAGTCCCTGGATCTGCCTAAGCAGGTGATTTAATCTACTGAGCTATCTGGCTGGCCCTTCAAATCTTACTTTTTATATTCTCTGGATATACACTATCTCTGTCTTTGCAAGGTTCTGAGTTCAAACCCTCGTACAGCTAAATAAATAAATAAAAATGAATAAAAGACTCTTACTATCTCTGTCTTTACTAGTACAACCATTAAACTGAATGAATTTTTAGGTAGTTAACTATATTATAACTTTTAAATATTGATCTATTGTAGTAAAGTCTTTCCATTTAGTGGTTATTTGCTGTAGGTAAATATTTGGGATTTTTTAACATTTGTATTCTAGGGCCAGGGAGATGGCTCAGTGGAATAAGTGCTTCCCTGGCAAGCGCAAGGGCCTGAGTTCAATCCCCAGTTCTGCAAAAAAAAACAAAAAAACAAAAAACATTTGTATTCTACTTACAGAACTCTTGTCTGTGGTTAAGGGTGGATATATTACTGAATTTTAGGGCATATCTACATATAATTTTTCATTTTTAAAAAAATTTAAATCTTTTATTTATTTATTACAGGGTCTCACAATGCAGCTCAGCCTTGTACTGATCGTCCTGTCTTAGCCTTCTCAGTACTGGGATTATAGGTGTGCACCACCATGCCCAGTTTCAGTGGCCAGCACGGCAGGCCCTGGGTTCCAGGGCTGGCACAGCATGCTGTGGCAGTGATTGAACCCGGGTCCTTGCCCTTGCCAGGCGGGCACTTAGACTTCCAAGCTAACTCCCCAGCCCATACACTCTGTCTTTGATGGTATTATTGTTGCTGGCTTTATTACTGAGCTGCAGCTGATGCCATCAGGCAGTTTTCCCCATATGCCAATGCCTGTATTGTCCTGGTGCTGTTAGCAGTACCATGGCCTAATCCCAGAGAAGTGGGCACTGAGCCGCTGACATTGCTCTCTGTCCTCCCAGGTAAGCAGAGGTGGTGGGATTCAGGGACAGAAGCGGAGGCCTATAGTTAGCCATGACCAGAGTTCATCACTGACTGAAAAGTACACATGAACTAAAAAAAATCTCCATACTATCGACGAAGTCACCCACTATCATGAATCCGTGGGCTTCAGTACATAATTACACCATAATTATGGATATTATTCAGACACACAAATTTAAATATT
This sequence comes from Octodon degus, assembly GCF_000260255.1. Taxonomy (NCBI): domain Eukaryota; kingdom Metazoa; phylum Chordata; class Mammalia; order Rodentia; family Octodontidae; genus Octodon; species Octodon degus. The sequence goes on along the minus strand of NW_004524609.1, from coordinate 1,514,084 downwards.
AAAATCTCTCTTTTATAAGCAGTGAGGGGAAGTAAAAAAGATGAAAAAATAATTGTGATGTGTTATGTACCTGTACTCATTCCCCACAAGAAACATACTCATTATATAATGTAAATATTTACTAATAAAAGTATTTTAAAAGAATTAGAATAAAAGTATAAATTTGAATTTTGCCTAATTTTTACTACATATCTTTGTAAGTCAACTTTTTGTTGTTGTTGTTTGTTTGTGTTGATACAGGGTTTCACTACAGTTGGGAGCCATAGCGATCCTCCTAACTCAGCCTCCCTAGTGCTGGGATTACAGGTGCATGGCCCCATGCCTAGTTTCAGGGTTGGCACAGTGTACCCAGCATGCAGTACCTGGGATAGAACTTGGAGCCTTACACTTGCCAGGCAGGTACTTATGCCACCCGGCTATCTCCTCAGCCCTATAAGCCAACTTTGCTGAACTAAAAGTTACTTATAGTTAATCACAATTTTAAGTATTCAGTCTAAATTTAGTACATGTATACAACCATGTAAACACCTATAGAATTATGATGCAAAACCTTTCCATCTTCAAAATAATATCATTTTTGAGCTTTTCAACTTATCCTCCTTTGTAGTACAGAAACTGTTGAAACTCTAATTGCCTAATGTTATGGTTGATTTATTGTGTCAACTTTAGAAGTTTAGAAGTTTCACTAAGTAACTGAGCAGTTGTACATTCCAGGGTGTAGAGAACTTGCCCTAGGGAGGCCATGTACATTCTAGAATGTTGTAATGGTTGATTCATTGTGTCAAGGTGAGAAGCTTAGAAGTTTCACTGAGTGACTCAGCAGAGGCCAGAGTCCTCCCACTGTAGATATCCTGAGCCTGTGTGAGAGGAGAATAGGGAGATGGCCTGGCTGCTGCACCTGCCCAGGCGGGATGCCTGCGTACGACAGAGGGAGCAAAAGAGGCTTGCTTGCCCCTACTTTTGCTCTTGCTGCTTCTGCTGTCCCCTGCCACCTGCAGCTGTTGCCTTGTGCCACGCCACCCTGCTTTGGAGCCAGCTGATTATGGACCGAAACCTCAACAAACTGTGAGCTAAATGAATCTTTCCCTCTTTAACTTTGGGTGTCAGGTGTTTTGTCCCAGAAATGAGAGAAAAGTAATCAACACACCTAACCTCTTCTTTTCCCCTCTTGCTATCTTTCTTTTTTCTTTTGGTACCAGGGGTCAAACTCAGGACCTTGTACTTGGCAGGCAGGTGCTTATACTGCTGAGCTGCCTCCTCATCCCTTCTTGCTATCTTTCAGATTCCTTTTTCCTTTTATTCTTACT
>NW_004524609.1:1495082-1500743 GCF_000260255.1 Octodon degus | reverse complement strand
AAGAAGAATATATGCAGTGTATTATTTGTTGAAACTGTACTTTCGATTTGATTTGAAACTGTCTCATTGCTATATGTTTATCAATAAAACTTTGAAAAAAATATTTAAATCTTTATTCTGACTGAAGTTTAATGCATAGTGAGAGACATGGGTCTAATTATGGCATTTTACATGTAGAAAACCAGTTTTTCCAGCATTATTTATTAAGGAGGTTATGTTCCTTCTACTGAACATGTTTGGTCCTTGTCAAAGATAAGGTGGCTGAGTGTGTTTGTAGTTGTGTCTGCACCTTCTAATCTGTCCCATTGATCCTCAGGTCTGTTTTTATGTCAGTGACATGCTGATTTTGTCGCAGCAGCTTTGTAGTCTAATTTGGTTTCAGGGATGGTGATTCCTCCTGCTTTTCCTTGTTGCCCAGGGTTGCTTTTGATATTCTGGGTCTCTTCTGGTTCTAGATGAATTTTAGGAATATTTTTCTAGGTCTGTGAGGTATACTAATGGCATTTTAATGGGGATTGCACTGAATCTGTAATAATTTTGGGAGTATGGCCATTTTCACAACATTGGTTCTTGCTTCCCAGGAGGAAGGAATACCTTTCCATCTTCTGAAATCTTCATTCATCTCTTTTCTCAGAGTACTATAATTTTCACTGAATAAATTTTTAATCCCTTGAGATAGCTCAGTGGTCTAAAGAAACTGAGTAGGCAAGTTTAGGCAAAGCGAGTAGGGACCATGGTTCAATCCCTGGTAGCCTATGCAGCACCAAACCCACCATGGGGGTGGGCTGAGCCAGCCATATACACACACACAAAAGCCCTTTGTGAAACTGATTTCACAAAGTATTTTGATTTTTTGGATGTTACTGTGAAATTTTGTTTTCCCTAATTTCTCTCTGATTGCATTCATTGTTTATGTGCAAAAATACTATTGATTTTTGAGTGTTGACTTTGTATCCTGTATGCCACTGTATTTGGTTATTAAATCTATAAGTCTCTTTGGAGTCTTTGGGATCTTCCATGTAGAGTGTAATGTCATCAGCAAATAATGAAATTTCATTTCTTTCTTTGTAATCATCATTCCTTTTATTTCTCTCTCTTGTATAATTGCTCTGGCCAATGTCTCCAGAACCATGTTAAATAGCAGTGGTGACAGTGGGCATCCTTGTCTTCTGCCTGATTTTAAAATGAAGGATTTCAGTTTTTGCCCACTTAGTATGATGTTGGCTGTTGGTTTCTCATAGATGGCTTTTATCAGGTTGAGATATAGACTATCTATTCTGATTCTCTGTAGAGTTTTTGTTATCATGAATGAGCATTGGACTTTGTCCAAAGCTTTTTATGCATCTATTGAGATGCTCATGTGGTTTTTCTCTTTGCTCAGTTGATGCGCTGCATTATATTTATGGATTTACCTATGTTGAACCAATCCTGTATTCTTGCGATGAAACCCACTTGGTTGTGATGCATAATCTTTTGATAATTTGCTACAGTCTGCTTGTTAGCATTTTATTGAGGATTTTTGCATCTATGTTCATTAGAGAGATTGGCCTGTTGTTCTCTTTTTGAGTTGGGTCTTACTCTGGTTTTGCTTGCCTCCAGGAATGAGTTTGGGGGAATTGCTTCCCGTTCAATTTCATTGAAGAGTTTGAGAAATGCGGGCATTAAATCTTCTCTAAAGTTCTTGAAGAATGAAGCTATGAATCCATCAGGACCTGGGCTTTTCTTTGTTGCTACATTATTTGTTATGTTTTCAATTTCATTTTCTGTTCCTGGCTTATTCAGAGCTTTGGCATTTCATATGCAACCAAGAAACTATCTGTTTCCTCCCTGTTTTTCATCTTGTGAGAGTCACGATTTTGGAAGTAGGTATTAATGATCTTCTGAATTTGTGTAGGGTCTGTAGTGATTTCACCCTTTTTATTTATTGCATGAATTTGAGTTTCTTCTTTCACTTTTATTATACGGTTGGCTAGAAGTTTATTTATCTTTTCAAAGAACCAACTCTTTTATTAATTCTTTATATTCTTTTCTTTATCTCCTTTGCATTAATTTGTGCTCTAATCTTTATGATTCTTTGCCTTCTTTGGCCTTGGGGCTTCACTTGCTCTTCCTTTTCTAGGAGCTTGAGTGTAGCATAAGATCATTTATTTGGGCTTGCTCTGTTTTCCTAATGTGCAAATTTAATGCTTTAAATTTTCCTCTTAAGACAGCTTTCATTGTATCCCACAGGTTCCAGTAAGTTGTATCTGCATTTTCTTTTTTTTTAGAAACATCCTATATTTTTTCTAAAGAGATAAAAATAAGTAAGACTTTTTTATATTTCTCACTTGTAAGACTTTTAAACTCTTAATAATGCAATCTCCTCTTTTCAAAGCATACATCATCTTTTAAAAAGTCTTAGCAATATACATTTGCACTCAAAGAAAAACATGCAGTGCTACTGTCTTCTGACAAAATTTGCATTAGAACCCACATGACTTTCGGCAAATATTCCTTCTTTATTTAGGGATTCCAACCACATTCAGTGCAATTGTTTATGTTTCTTATTTCCATAGGAAGCACAGGACCAAATGGTGTTGTCTGACTATAACTGTCTCCTGTTGGCTAACAACAGTCTCCCCCAGCCTTACTGGAGATTACTGTCGGTAGCCTGCTGATGTAAGGTACAGCTGGAGTTCAGAAAAACTCAGGGATGCAAGTGGAGGATGGGGGAGAAACACTTAAGGACTACCCTGTACCATAACTGAGGAAAAAATTTACACAGAAAACAACAAAACCAAAAAAACTTCAGATTTTTTAAACACACCCTTTAAAAGTGTTTTCCTTAGATTTCTGAAAGCAGCTTAATGTGAATCAAAAGCAGTTTCTGAGTAACTGTGGTAAACAGTCTTTAAATACATATATATGTACACATATACATGTACACACATATACATATATATTTGCAACTCAGCTCATTTTGGTTCTGCCTTAATTGACCTCCCCAGAGTTTAGCTGCAGCATGGTCCCTTCCTTCCCTTCAGTTCTCAATGTGCAGTACAACAGCATCAGCTCTTGGAATTGGTGTGGCACAGATGTTTCTCGTTACTCCTTGGTGGTCATCCACATGTCAGGTCAGGTTTCCAGAGTCCCTGCAGGTCACAGTTTTTTCAATCTCACAAAACCTGTGAGCGCCACTGACACCTCACGTCTTCTTCATCATGCGCCGTGACTGCCACAAGTGGAGCTTGTTGTAGGCTGTCTGCAGCATTTCTTCTATATGACTTACCAAATCTGTGCTTCAATACTGTCTCCAGATTTTTTCTTGGAATGGACAAAGTTTTGTGACTTGGAATCATTCCAAATTACCTTTCATTTTTACTACCTTTTCTTCTATGAATGGTGTACTCATAGGAAAGCAGGACCAGAAATGCTGAAGAAGTTCTCCAACACCACATGCAAGTGTTTCACTTCGGACGGAGTATCACGTGGCACCAGCTGGTTTACAGCTCGCTGTGGCCCTCCCTGCACACGCGCTCCTCCAGGTGGCAGTGCTGCGATGGCCCTACTAGCAGCACTATTTGAGAGAACCTGAGTTACCTTGGGTGTAGAAGCTTCCATTTCCTGTTTAATGCTTTGAAAAGAATTAATAATGTCCTGACTTTTTGCATGCTGCACTGACTGGGTTGGAGTTGGACTGTAGTAATACCTATCTGCCTTCTTGAGGTTTAGTGCAATCATTTTTATGGAATTATTTTTCCCAAATCTTCATATTCATGGACTCTTGTAACTTGGCCCTTTTGACTGCCGGTTGAAAACTGTCCATCTCTAGAACTTCTACCCATGCGGGTGGGCTCCCCATTTGGCCCATTTTGTGCTTCCTGTTTCCTGAGACCTGCTGCCAGGAGCATAGCACTGTGAAGGTTGAACCTCGGGATGGTGGCCGTGTTACTAATCTCCTTGGGGGATTTAGAATTGGGAGTAGAGGGTGCAGACGAGAAGCCACTGCCTTCATCTAGTGGCTTATCTTCCAAAGACATCAGATCTAGTGGTGGGTTTTTCACTCCTAATGAAAACATTGTTTTTAACCCTTTTTCATCTATTTTAGCACATTCTGCAAATAGATTCTTTGACCCTGTATTTAGCTGATCCCTATGAAAATAATGAGACTGGAAAAAACATATCCAGAATTCCTTTTATGCCATTCTGTGAGGAACATTTTCTACATATTTCATTTTTACTGCTGAATAGGTCCTAAAAATGGACTTGGTGATATCAGAAGTTAAATGAAGTTAAATTTGCCTTCAGGTGCCCGAGCAATTCTTTCTGCCATGAGGTACAGAGCTCCATCCTGTTTCTTCTGGTGCACCGCAAACCATTACAGCCATCTGTTTGGGGCCAGACATCAGCCAGAAAAGCTGCAGAAATGCCAACATCCTCTTGGTGATTCGCATTTACCCGCTGCATTCACATTTAAGTGACTGGCCCAGAATTCCTCAGCACTGATCACCTGACTCACAACAAGGTCTTTATAGAGCTGGAACAGAACAGGATCTCCTTGGAGCATCCTGTCTTTCTCTGCTAGTTCCTGATTTGCTTTCCTCTTGAATTTGGGCAGCAGCTGCTGAAGAAGATCCTTTACTGCATCCCGTTCTTCCACCGCTGTGCTTTCATTGGAAAAATGGACATTAGTTGCATCCCTGCCTGAAGGACCAGCTGAAGCTGAATTTCAGCTTTTCCCTCCGGACAGACTTTCTGGCATTCGGTGTCTGTGTGCATATGGCTGATTGTAGCTCTATCTTCGCCTTCAGGTGCCCGAGCAATTCTTTCTGCCATGAGGTACAGAGCTCCATCCTGTTTCTTCTGGTGCACCTTCTTTACAACCAGCAAAACGTCTTCAGATGAGGTCGCCATGATGGCTGTAAGGTGCAGGTGGAAGGTTCAGCCACCGACAAGGAGCAACTTAGTTGAATTTGGTCATACTCCACTGTGCTTCTTACAGCCGCTGCTATAAAGAGGTTGAAACCCAGAGGCCGCAGCCGCCACCACCGCCTGTTACGGGGGGCGGGGGGGGGGTGTCACCTCCATCACTGGCTGCGAGGTCTTTTTGCATTCTCATTTGATTGTAAATATTTTTTAATTTCTTCTTTAATTTCATCCATGACTCACGCTTGTTCAGGAGGTTGTTTTAATTTCCGTGTGCACATAGTGTTTTTGTGGTTTCTTTAGTCAGTAAGTCGAGTTTCATTGCGCTGTGGCTAGATAGCATGCATGGGATAATTTCAATTCTTTTGCATTTACTTAAGCATGCTCTATGTGCTAGTAATGCTCTATTTTGGAGAATGTCTCATGTTCTCATGTGCAGCTGTGAATGTGTATTCTGATGTTGCTGGGTGCAACACTCTGTAAAAGTCTACTAAGTCCATTTCTTCGCAAATGTGGTTTAGTTCTGTTATTTCTTTGCTGATTTTTTCCCTAGTTGATCTATCTGTTTGTGACAGTGGCATGTTAAAGTCCCCCATTACAATTGTTTTATTACTCATTAGATTTTTGTCTATTAAATTTTGTCTTATGTGGGCTGGGGACATAACTTGGCAGTCTAAGCACCTGCCTGGCACACACAAGGACCCAGGTTCAAACCCCAGGACTACATGCAGTGCTGGCCACCAAAACCCTGTATCA
>NW_004524609.1:1486345-1494982 GCF_000260255.1 Octodon degus | reverse complement strand
TTTTAATTTAAGTGACTCACAGGAGTCATTTGATCCCTATCCAAGTAAGCCTTTTCTGCAATCCATTCTTCTAAAATATAAACCTGAACAGTCTCTGATATACTTTCTGGTTGTAGCCTTGCTTACTCTAGAATGTTATGAAAATAGTATCATATGCCTGGTAAGCATGAGGTTGTAAGTTTGATACCCGGTACCCTGCCAAAAAAAATAACATAAAATAGTTATTATTTTGTTCCATATTCTCTCATTTTACATAATGATTTTGAGATTCATCCAGGATATTGCATTCATAAGTACACTGGTCATTTATATTGTTGGTAATATTCTGTTGTTCAAATAGCTTATATTTTGTTTATTTTTATAAGTTGATTGACATAAGGGTTGCTACCAAGTTTTAGCTATTACACATAAAAATTATATGAACATTCACTCACAACTTTTGTGAAAAATGTGTATATTAATTTCTCTTGGAAAAATGCCTAAATGTGGGATTTCTGAGTCTCATGTTTATGTCCCAAGTTTTAAGAATTGTCATACAAGTCTCCACAATGATGAGAATACCCTCTAGGAACTGTACGCATGCCAGTTACTCCATCTTACTGCCACATTTGTGTTGTCAGTCTTTTTGCTTTTAGATATTCTAGTAGATACGTAATGTGGTATCTATCTATGTTTTAAATTACATTTCTCTGCTTACTAATAACATTTGGCATCCTTTCATGTGGTAACTGGTTATCCATAAACCTTTTGCTAAATATCTGTTCAAATCTTTTGCCCATTTTTATTAGTTAGCGTTTTCATTAAATAATAGTTCTTAGTACTTAGAATACTGATCTTTTCCATATGTATGTTTTAGCAGTACTTTCTTCTATTGTATGCCTTTCACCTTCCCATGTCTTTCAGAAAGAAATTAATTTTGAAGTAGCCTGATCAGTTATTTTTTCTTGCAAGCTTAGAACACATTGCCACCTGCCTAAGAAATCTTTAGCACAAGATCACAAAATTATTCATTTAGATTTTCTTTCAGAAAGTTTTCCTTGGGCCATGAAATATAAATAGTTGACCTTCTTTGTTACTCTTCTCTTTTGCTGGGACAAAGTGGAGTGGAAAGGTTTACTCAGCTCACAGTGTATGGAGGTTTTGGTCCATACAAAGCTGGCTCCAAGGCAGAGTGGCACGTGGCAGAGGCTGCAGTTCACGGCGGCAGAAAACAGCAAAACAGCAGGAGCAAAAGAGGCGAGTGGCAGCACCAGTGGCCACAGAGATCAAGTCTGTCTCCTTTACGTTGCATTCAGACTATCCACCCCAGGCTGGGTGTGGTGCTTACACCCATAATCCCAGCAGCATTTATATCCATAATCCCAGTGGATCCCAAACTCTAGAAGTCCACCCCATGACTACATGAGGCTTTGCAGGGACAACTAGACACAAATAATAACATTAACTTTGAATAATTAGCCTAATTTGGTTATCTTTGCTGCATTTTGACTAATCTATGCAGTGAGACCCTGTACATCTTGTACACCCTATCCTAAATAATAATAATAATAATAATAATAATAATAATAAAAACCAAATTAGTGAATTTTGCACTCACCTTTGTTTTCAAAAGCATTAGTCTCATCCAGAAGTGTATTTAGATTTAACTTTGCATTGGCTAAAAGAGAGAGAGAGAGAGAGAGAGAGAGAGAGAGAGAGAGAGAGAGAGAATAAAAGGAAAGAATTTTGACAATAGAATGCTTTGTGTATCAAATCTACTATTATACTTAAAATATAAAATGAAGATTTGGCCCATAATCAGAAACTGCAATGATGGAATAAGAAGCAGATTTGGCTAATGAGTCCTTCAGCTGCCCCCAATTCTAGTGCAGACATTGCTGAAACTCTAGCTGCCTGACCTTCTTTTCTCCTCCCACTCTTTTGCTGTTTTTCAGGCCTCATGTTTCCTTCTATCTTATATATCTATTCTTTTATTTTCCTTTATCTGTTCTCTTTTTGTAACTTAAGTGCCTCACAAGAATCATTCGCAGATATTATTTATGCCTGCCAGTAATACCAAAGTGTTAAAAGGGAAGATAATAATTTTAAAATTAATTTGCATTTTAATTGTATTTAAAAGGATAAAAAATAATTTTCAAAACCTATGGCCATTTTCTTTTTTTTTTTGCAGTACTGGGAAATGAACTCAAGACCCTGTGCTTGCCAGGCAGGCACTTATTCTACTGAGCTAGCTTCCTGGGCCCCGATGGGCATATTATTTTTTTTATTAGCTTTATTGAGAAAAAAATTGCAATGAGACAGTTTCAAAACAGGTTGGTAGGAGAGTTACAATAATTAATGCATTGCATATTGTTGTCTTGGTAGTAGTCATTCATAGCTCAAGATACCAACATGATACCCTCTCCAAACACTATTAGTACAAATCTTTCTTATTGAATTAAAAGAAAGTGGTTATATATCCATCCTAACAATTTTGTATGTACAGATACAGAATTGTCCTTCATTTATATCTCCTTTTTATGTTTAGTTTTGTCAGCAATGGGTATTCCATTGCCATCCAAATATTGTAGATGCATGAATTTAGCAAAATATTCCAATATAGTCTAGTAGTCCATAATAGTAGTGAGTTATCTGTAGGACTGGCAATGTCTGAATCTGTTTAATTGAGCTTTCCACAGCTCTGCATATTAATATGGCTTCACTTTTCATACCTCGTTTCTACACTTTTCAGCTGGATGGTTAAAACCAAGATAAGGCAAGACCTAGATAACAAAAAATATAACTTTTGTATCTGACACGGTCAGTCAAGTCCCCTCAGGACTTATCTGAAAACCCTGTACCACACTTTGTAGCTCCTTTCAGCCATATGGATGAGTCATGGCCATTGCTTGACCAATTTGCTCTCTGTGAGAGCCTGAGAGAAAGTTTTCTCTCCATGTGACTCTCCTTAGGCACACTCCACATCATCGATCACATTCCTCTGTGGTCCCATAATCTCCTTGATCAGAAAATTTGGGACACAACTGAGTTAACTGATGTTACAGTATAGGTTCTCCTATGTCCTAAGTCCTCACAGACCTTGAAAGGCTGGTGCCAAAATGTTGGCTGTCCACGCAACCCTTCTTTTTCTCTAATTTTTGGTCTGCAAACTTAGGTTGTTAACCCTCCAGAAGAAAAGCTTATTCTTACCCTACAACATATGCAGTTGGGTTTAACCTCACTATCTGTCTGAATACCAAACATCTTAGGCATAAGATGTATTTTCCATCAAATATTGATATATTAAACTTTAGATCTCTACAGAATATGAAAAAAAGAATTTAAAAATATTTTAAACATATGAATAAGCAGTTATATATTTTTTACACAAAAATTTAGGAATCTAACCATATACACCATAGTAGGACAGTCCTGTGACATTTTTTCCTCTTTGTTCTTTTTTTTTATTTATTGACCTTTCTAAAAAAAAAATTACTTGAGATACAGTCTGGCCATAATTGGTGTGTCATGACAAGCAGTATGTGTTTAGAAGACCAGAATGACAGGCACTCCAAGCATGACCCCACTAATACACATTGCCATCTTCAGTGCCGACGCTCAGTTCACAGGTATCAGCATATCTAGTTAGTCAGGGTGAGACTCCCACCCAGTAGCTGCTAGATTCAACAACCTGCTGATAGCTCTCAGGATCACTGCCTTAGCTAGCTTGTGCATATAGATGCAGGCTTTGCCCCTAATGGGCATATTACTTAAGACGTTTTCCCAAGGACAGCAAGAGGAAGTGGACAGCTTGCAGATGCTCTTGACCTTCTCCAGCTCTGCACGCCGATCATCCGATGCCTACTCACATAGAGAAGAAAACCCTTCAACACACCCGAAACTTGACCCTCCTAAATACATGTTGCAGTCCCAGTATAGCGGAGTGACAGTATTTTGGTGCAGCCTTACACTTAAGTCTATCTTTTTCTGAAAATATTAGTAATACAGAAATGCTTACTGTCAGCTGACAAATGTTCCTGCAGACTCTGCAACTTGTTGTTTATGAGCTCTAGTTCCATCTTCTCTGGAGTGCTGCTTTGCTTTTTAGTACTAATTTTCCCTCCTTAATAGAACAAAATACATATTTATACGATGTACAGGGCACACTATTTCTGTGCATTGCGTTTCCCAGTTTCAAAGTAAAAAGCTGCACAGTGAACTTGTCTCCAATTCACACAAACTGAAGAGCAAAGTTAGAAACAGACCCGGATCATCAGCTCTTGTTCGAAGGTCAGAAATATATTGCTGACAACCATTTTAAAGTGCAAAGTTAGCAACTGCTCAACACTAAATTTCAAAAATATATCAACTATTTTGGCTACTGTTTACCACTTATACCAGGAACAAAATGCTTGTTTCCTTCTACCCCATTCCATCCTTTTAGATTTCTACTAAGATATTTAGTCATTTAATTAACTTGAATACTGCAGATTTATACCATCATTATTTTGTGCATATCTAGATAATAAAAGCCAGAGTAAATGATATTATTTAGAAAGATATAAAAAGCTATCATAGAAGTTGTTAAATATTGCAGTAGTATAATTTACTACCCATAAGAACATACTCATTACCGATGAACACAAATTACCTATCAATCAACAAAATCAGTATTAGCATTTTTTTCTGTATTTTAGGGAAGGGTCTACAGGGTGTTCAGGGTCTCACTATGGAGATCAGGCTTATAGTGGTTCTCCTGTTTCCAGCCTCCCAAGTGGTGGGATTACAGGCGTGTGCCACCACGCCCATTCTGAATCACTGGGGTGGGGCTGGCACTGCAGGCCCGGGGATCAAACCCCAGGCCCCTGAGTCTGCCTGAGCAGGCACTTTAATCTGCTGAGCTACTTGGCTGGCCCTAGCATTAGCATTTTATTAGCCATGAAATAATATGGACACTAAGAAAATCAAAGGTAAAAATTTTAATGCAAAAATATATAATAGTATTCAAAAATATATACCAAAATATGGATATTGGTTATTTTACCTTTGGTTTGAAATTAGAAGTGATTTTTCTTTTGCCCTTTCCTGAGTCCTGTGTATTCTCCAAGTTGGCATATTATAAGCATGCATGTGTATAATCATGAATAAACAGTAGCTTTCTTTAAATTTTATTGCAAAATCTTAAGAGCACAGTTTTGTATTTTCTTATTTCTTACTTACCATTGAGAGTCTGCATGGCATCCACCAACTTAAGCTGGCTTATTTTCCCATCACCTGTGAGGAAAAAATATAAGGATTAAAATAGAAGTAAAAGTAATATGGGAAATGAACTCAAAAGCATTGCAACTTAAAATCAAAAAAATCCATATATATATACTACGATACATACAAAAACTTCTTGAAAATGATCGTAGGTCTAAAGAAAAATTTAAAACTTTAACTCTCCTGGAGCTGTGCTGCATATACCACTCGCAAAACGCAGCCCTTGGACATCTGAAAGGTGGATTGCCTGAATTGGGGTATGCAAGAAGGGTGAAATACTCACACACTTCAAAAACATAGCATTAAGAGAAAATATGTTCTTAGATTCTATATAGATGACAAATTTAAAGAATAGTCTTTAGGATATTTTCAGTTAAAAGCTTTTTTTAAATTTTCAATTCTTAAATGCCATTAATGTTGCTACCAGAAAACTTCAAATTACACGTGAAAATTACAATCATTACATACTTGTATTATATTTCTATTGGGCAGCATTGTTCAAGAAGAAAATCCTTGCATACAGAGTTAGGTAAATATTTCTAAGACACTGCACAAGAATAACTATCACAAAACATGTATTTTCAAAGGATACTAATAAGGAAATGAAAAGAAAAAAAACCAACTGAAAATAAATATTACAAAGTATATGTCAAATACTTTTTTTTTTTTTTGCGGAACCGGGGATTGAACTCAGGCCCTTGCGCTTGCCAGGGAAGTGCTTATTCCACTGAGCCATCTCCCCGGCCAATGTCAAATATTTTGAAAAGTCAATACTCAGAAAACAACTGAAGAGTGGAAATTCTGAATACACTTTTCTTTCAGAAAAGACTACGCAGACAGCAATTAAGAACATGCTGCTTAACATCATTAGTCAGTAGGGAAATGGAAATGGAAGCCACAATGAAATCAAATACACATACATTATAAGTTATTTTAAAAATACTGACACTCTGAAGTGTCAAAAAGTCTACAGAACAAAAGCTTATGTTGGTGATGGTATGGTCACAGCAGCAATTCTTTTTACTGAGCTAAACAAACTTGTGACACATCTCAGAAATCTCAGGTCTAGCTATATCCCCAAAGAAATGAAAACTTACGTTTGCATAAAAGAACCAAGAGGTTTGAATGTTCATAGTGATTTTATTTATGATGGCTCCAAACTGGAATAACTCAAATGACTAATATCAAGCGAAAGAATGAGCAGATGTTAAATTCATACAAATATTATTGATTGATACCACCATGGATGAATCTCAAAAACATGTTGAGGAAGAAAGCCATGCCAAGATTACCTTGGTAAGACTAAACTATATGATTTCATTTCTATTAAGTCCTATAACAGGAAAACATAATGGGAATTTTTATTTTTTTAAACAGAATACAGAATAGCAGTATGAAAAAATTAGAAATGATTCAGAATTTCACTAAAAATAATATGAATTAGACAATGCTAGGGCTGGCAAGATAGCTCAGTGGACTAAGCTCCTGCTTAAGCAAGCACAGGGGTCAGGATTCGATCCCTGGCACCACATGATGTGCTGACCCCTGCCCACAGGTGCGCTGAGCCAGTGACTAAGTCTGGGTGTGGTGGCATGAGCTTGTAATCCCAGCACTGGGGAGGCTGAAAACAGGAAGATCACTATAAGACCCTGTACACACACACACACAAAAGACAATACTTGTTGGACTGCATAATGTTCTCTTCAAATTAGTTGTTCAGAATACCAGATATATGCATGTAAGAATGGAAAAAGCAAGAAAAAAGGAAAAAGAGGTTATAAGAAATTAAGAGAGAAAAAGAAAAAAATGAAAAAAGACAAGAAAAAACCCCAAAAATTAAACATTAATGACTGTTTTCCATAGACCATCAGAAATCCACAGTACAATTATCCAAGCCATCCTGCTGACACACATGGAAGTATCTCCTTCCACCACACCCTCTCCTGTCTTCTCCCCATCTCAGTAATTTGTTTCTTTTTAGCAGGTACATTCCCTTTTCCCACTATCTATTGTACCCTTCAGATCTTATCTACTCTTTCAGGTTCTTATAGTAAGAATAAAATATGATGCTTGCACAGGAAGATTTGATTTATTTCACTTAATAGTATGCTATCTAGTTGCACTCATTTTCTAATAAAAGTCTCATATTTATCATTTTTATAGCTGAATAATACTCTACTGTGTAAAAAAATACCACATCTTCTCTATTCATTCCACAGTAGATGGGCATTTGGGCTGTTTCCAAGATTTAGCAATGACAAATTGGGCTGCTATAAACACGGGTGCACATAAATCAGTGTGGTATGTTGTTTTCAGTTCTTCTTGAAAAATACCCAGGATAGGAATAACTGGGTTGAATGGGACCTGCAATCCTAGCTTTTTGAGGAATCTCCCCACTGATTTCCATAGTGGTTATATCAGTCTGCACTCCCATCAAAAGTGGAGAAGGATTTCTTTTTTCCCACAGCCCTTCCAGCATTTGTTATTGGTTGGCTTCTTGGTAATAGCCATTCTTTCTGGGATGAGACAGTATCTCAGCACTGTTTTAATTTGCATTTCTCAAATGACCAATGATGTTGAACATGTTTTCATATATTTACTTGGCATTTGTATTTCTTCTTCTGAGAAGTATATATTCATTGCAGATGCCCATTTTTGGATTGGGTTTTTGAACTTGGGGGGGTCTGATATTTTTAATTGTTTAAGTATTCTAAATAGAAGACCTTTGTCAGAGGGACAGTTGGCTATAATTTTTTCCCAGTCAATGGGTTGTATTTTTACTCTTTTGGTGGTTTCTTTTGAAGTGCAGAAACTTTTCAAAAAGATAAGATCCCAGTTGTCCATTCTTTGAAGTATTTCCCATTTTATAGTTGTGTCTAGTTGTACCCCCAAAGCTGGAAGCAGTCATGGAGTGCCTTTTGGAGCTTATGGTTGATTATTGTAGGGGTGGGAACTGCACCTGCCCTGCAACAGGTAATCAGAATTACAATGTAAGGAGGGGAGAGAGGCCAGCTAGAAGCCGCAGCTGTTGTCCCTCCATTGGCTCTTGCTCTTTGCTGCCACCATGAACGGCTGCTCTCTGCCATGTGCCATCTGCCTTGGAGCCAGCTGAGTACTGACTGAAACCTCCACTGACTATGAGCTAAATAAACCTTTCCTTCCTTCATTTTGGGTGTCAAATATTTTGTCCCAGCAATGAGAGATAGGTAACTAGCCACCTATACAGTTTGGTTTTTGTTCATGAACTCTCCACTTAGCCTTATGTCTTTAGGATTGCTACCTACAATTTCCTCCATGAGATTTTTCCTTCATGTGGTTTTGTTTTAATATTTAAATCTTGACCCAGTCCTAGCCCAGGTCCGGTGAGTGTGTGGAGAGCTTCCTGCTACCCTGCGC
>NW_004524609.1:1482028-1486245 GCF_000260255.1 Octodon degus | reverse complement strand
TATAACTGATATGTGTTGGCTTATCTTTGTCATGTTATTTTCCTGCTGTAGGTTCCATACTTTTTCCCTCTTTTAAATTATTTGCAGGGCCAGGGAGATGGCTCAGTAGAATAGGCCCTTGCCTGGCAAGCGCAAGGGCGTAAGTTCAATCCATGGTATCATAAAAAAATAAATAAATTACTTGCTCCATTTGATGATTCCTTTCTGTTGTTCTTGAAGTTGTGGTTGTTTCTCTTTCTTCAATTCCTGTTGGTACTCTTTGTGGGGTTGGTTTGCAGGTCATGGATTGCCTTAGTTATGTTTTGTCATGGAAGAATCTTATCTACCATTGAATTTGTTAGATATTTTTACAGCGACATCAATCTGGGTTAGAAGTTATTTTGTTCAAGACCTAATATACTTCACTTTAAGTTCATCTTTTTTAAAAAATTTTATTTATTTATTTGTTTATTTGTGTGTGTGTGTGGCCAGCTCAGCCCACCAGGGGGCGGGGCCGGCTGGCATGTGGTGCTGGGGGATCGAACTGTGGTCCCTGTGCTTTGCTAAGCTTGTTCTAAGTAGGTGCTTTAGACCACTGAGCCATCTCACCAGCCCTCAAGTTCATCTTGATTTGATTGTTTGTGTTGAAAAAACTGTAGTGATTCTGAGGGTCTTTCTTTTTTAAAATTTATTTTTTTCCCATAATTTTATTGAGAAACAAATAGCAATGAGACACTTTCAAACTAAATTGGTAGGACAGTTTCAATAATTAACACATTGCATACATTCTTCCTAGTGGTTAACTGCTGTACAAGATGTGGACTTGATATCCTATTTACAAACACCATTAGAACAAATCCCTCTATTCATTAAGAGAATGTAACTATATATCTATCCTAACCATTTTGAATACACAGATACAAAATGGACATTCATCTGTATCCTCTTTTTTTGTTAAGTTCCATCATTTAAATATTGCATGGTGTGTAAACTCAGCAAAATATTCTAAAAGAGTTCAGAGGTCCATAATAGTATTGGGTCTTCCGTTTCACTGGCAATGTCAGAAATTGTTGACCTGAGTCCCCTACAGCTCAACATAACAGCATGGCTTTACTTCTTATATTTTGTTTTTATACTTTTCTGCTGGATGGTTAAGACCAAGGTAAAGCAGGACCTATGCAACAAGAGTTGTAGCTTTTGAGTCTGATAAGGTCAGTGAAATCCCCTCAGGATTTATCCTGAGATCCTGTACCTCAGATTGTAGCTCCTTTGTCAGTGTCAGCCATGTGGAGGAGTCACGGCCATTGCTTGGCCAATGTGCTCTCTGTGAAAGCCTGAGAGAATGTTTTCTCTCCATGTGACTCTCCTTAGGCACACTCTCCATCATCGATCACTTTCCTCTTTGACCCCATAATCTCCTTGATCAGAAAATTTGGGACACTACTGAGTTACATGACGTTACAGTACAAGTTCTCATATGTCCTGAGTCTTAAGTGACCTTGGAGGGCTAGGGCCAAAATGTTGACTTTCCTTGCAGCCCTCTTTTTTCTCTAATTTTGGTCTGCAAACTTAGGTTGTTAACCCTCCAGAAGACAAGCTTATTGTTATTACCATACAACCTACGCTATTAGGCTCAACCTTACTATCTGTCTGAATATCAAACATCTTAGGCATAACATGGAACAGGTATTTTTCATCAAGTATTGATATGTTGAACTTTAAGTCCCTATAGAATATGATGAAAAAACATTTAAAAATTAGAATATATTTTATCTGATGGTTTTCTATTGAGGTGATCTGTTTCTTCACTTCAATACCTTTTATTCTATTCTTTTGCCTAATTTCAGGGATCTTGATTATGATTTGTCTGAGTGTAGATTTATTTTGATTATGGCTATTTGGAGTTCTGTATAGCTCACTTATCTGTATGTTGTATGTCAGATTCTTTTCTCTTGCTTGGGAAATTTTCTGCTACTTCTGCAAATAGATTTTCATGCCATTTGTGCTGACTCCAGCTGTTTTGCTAACACTTATGAGTCTTACCTTGTTTTTCTTTGTGTCATCTTGTAGCGACTGAATTGTTATCTCCTGGTTCCTTGTTAGTTTTAAGAGTTCTTTCCTTTCATGTTCGTTAGCTGCACTACAGTTGTCATGGTCCAAAAGTCTGTCTTCAGTTTTGTTCAAGCACTTTGTTTTGTTTTTTAAGGTTTTTTTGGTAAGCTCATTATACAGCTCAAACTTGTAGTGATCCTCCTGTCTTAGCCTCCCCACCAATACAATTACAAGCATGTGCCACCATTCCTGGTTTCAATGGCTGGCTTGGCATGGGGGTCAGTGTGGCATGTGGTACTGGGGATTGAACCTGGGTCCTTGTGCTAGCCAGGCAGGTGCTTAGAGTGCCGAGTTCTCTTACCAGCCCCTCATTCAAGCAGTTTTGCTTCCTTTCAATGGAATTCTTAATTTCCTGGATATCTGTTTGAGTCTGTTACATGAATTTTTTCTCTATTGTTCATTCAGTGTTTCCATCACTTTTCTATTCTCCTCTATGTTTTTTTAATCTATATCTTCTTTAGATGTGCTGAGCAATTGTTTCTTGATTGTTGTCATTCTTTTGTGACCCGAGAGATTGTTTCTGACCTTATTTCTTTTATAACCTGATAGAGTTGTTTCTTTGTTTCATTTGCTATCATTTTAGAAATTTCAGGTGTGTGACCTCCACATTCTTCTCCATCCTTGTCTCCAAGACTTGTTCTGGGTGGGCTGGAGGACAGAGATTGCCTTTTAATCCTTCATTTTGGCATTTTCCAGGCTCCTAATGATCATCCAACTCAGCAGTGGTGGTAGAGCAGTGTAGCATCGGTCAGTAAGTTTCCTGCCACAGTATGGGGACAGGGCAGGACTCATAAAGGTGATTGTTAAAGTCATAGAAATATGATACAACACACTGCTGGAGAGAGTGAGAGACCGATTTTTGAATAGGATAAAATAATTCTCTGGGAAGATCTAGGTATCTATATCTTGATTGCAGTGTGTTATTACTAAAACTTAGCATATTGTAAATTTAACTTATGATTTTATTGTAGGTAAATTATGCCTCAATTGAAAAGATGAAAAAAAGATGGGGCAAAAATATAGGCTGTATGTCCTCTTCAAAATTTTGAAGAGCACAGTAGCACATTAAAGCTGTGCTTTAAGGAGAATTATCTGGCAACCGATATTCCAATGTGTATTTACTAATTAGGTATTACATTACTAATTAGTAATTACATTCTTAATATCTAAGTTTACTGTCTCTCAGCTTATCAAATAAGTAGGAAGACATTTGTGTGATGTGAAAATAACTTTTAAAAAGAGCTAACCAAGATAATTCAAGTAAGCATATTCCCAGAACCTTTCACAGAAGCACCTTCAAAGTAACTGAACAATATTAATGACCATAGTGAGTTATATTAAAGCCTTACCAGTAGCTGATAAGTGTTCTAGTAGATTCTGTTGTTGCTCTTCTGAAAGTGTCATATCTCTGTTTTTCAGAACAGTGTCCATATTAGCGATGTCAATCTGTCCTCCTTAGGAAATAAAGCATGGTGAAATTAAGGAAAATAGCAAACCATGTAACAGAGAGGTCTATGTTATAAGTCCTACATGTTGTTTGAAATAAAGAAAAACATTCCTTTTCCTTTACTGCCCTTTATAGTATGATTCTCTGCTTCATTAAAAGTGTATTAGTTGAAGTAAGTGAGACGACCGGGGCCGTGGGATCCTGAACAGACCCAGAGCGCAGGCCCGGAGAGTGAGTGAGACGACTCAGGCCGCGGGATCCTGACAGACCCAGAGTGCAGGCCTGGGAGTGAGTGAGATGACCCAGGACCGCGGGATCCTGAACAGACCCAGAGCGCAGGCCCAGCATGTGAGTAGATCACCCAGGGCCCGCGGATCTTCATTCCACCCAGAGTGCAGGCCCAGCACAGAACCCTTCAGCAGAACTCCCTGCAAAGAGGCTAGAAGCAAGACCCACCCAGCTGATTCAGGAGCAGAACATCTTCCCAGAGACACACAAAGGGTTCAGCTCTAAGGCCTGCAGCAGAAAGAAGTGGAGCACAGCAGCCAGATCCAAACAACACCCACCTGGAAGAATCTGAACTTCGTAGATCCGGACCTGGTGCTAAGGTAATAACTCTATCTAAGCTCTACACCAAAGGTCAGAAGACAGTGGTATACAAAATGACAAAGAGAAGGAA
>NW_004524609.1:1477652-1480602 GCF_000260255.1 Octodon degus | reverse complement strand
AAAGACATTGTATGATATCTTCTCCTAGTATTAGAAACTTTAAAAAGTATATTTCCATTTTCTGTTGACTTAAAAAAAACCAGAGGTTTGTAAAAAAAAAGTGTATTAGTTAATTAACTAATTAATTATGTAACTATAGAAACTAAACTGAATAATTATAATCAAAAGGGTCTTTAATAGTTTTTTTTAAATGTATTTGGTACATTGTCTCACTTCGCAGCTCAGACTCATAGTGATCCTCCTGTTTTCAGCTTCCCCAGTGCTAGGATCATAGCCATGCAGTACCATGTCCACTCTTGGTGGTAGGCTCAGGATGCCTAGGGGTAGGACCAGCGAGGCATGTTGTGCTTGGGATCAAACCCTGGTCCCTGTGTTTGCATAAACAGGCATTTAGTCCTCTAATCTATCTTGGCAGCCCTAATAGTTTGTTCTTTTAATTAAATTCCCAGCATTATAATCTTTATTAAGTTAAAATAATTTTTCAAGTATTTTTCATTAACACCCATAATTTTGCTGTTTATAACTTGCCAAAGTAATTAAAAGATGTAAAAAATAATAAATGGCATATTCTTTCAAAATACAGTATCATTATTTTATCAGATGCAGCAAAAAAAGAAAGATGATAAGAAATAAGCATATGAAAAATATGGTAAATGGAAGGAAAACTATTAAACTAGTATTTAAGAAATAAAGTAGATATCTTTTTTTTTTTTTTGGCAGAACCAGGAATTGAACTCAGACCCTTGCGCTTGCCAGTGAAGCACTTATCTTAAAATAAATGTGTTATTTGATAAATAAAATGTGCTCTTTAAAAATACATAAAAAGAGTATCACTACAGATAGTAAAAAAAAAGTTTTTTTACTTATCTGTATTTCTAATCCTTATCATAATGTCTACTACTGTCTACTTATTCAGTGAATAGTTAATGTATTAACAAGCGTTTCCTCATCTATAGGTGCCTTCCTATCTTTTACCCAATTCTTTTCCATTTTATTATCAGCAATAAAATAAGAGACAAAATAGAACAGGAAAGCAAATCATATGTACTGTAAACTTCATAAAATCATTAACGCTAAACAGCAACGTTGAGATGTTTATATATTAATCCAAAATATGACCTCATTTAATTCTAGATAAACGTAAAACACAGAAGTGGGGATGTTCTCAGGAATCCTTAATAAGATTCTTATTTCTAGGAGATAAGGAAATCAATTACAAAACAATATAGTATTGAAATGCATAACAGACACCAGCAGACCAACATTGAAGTCTCTCAGTTTCGTTCATAAGGCTATATGAGTCCCATTGTAGATGATGGACAGAAGACACGTCCATTCCACTCATGGAAGGAAGAACAGAAACGTGTCTTTTCCCCTTATTGTCTAACAGAAGTAAAACTTTCAAGTAATCAATTGTCTTGAGCTGTTCCTTCTAATATTTGTATATCACCCGGGAAAAAAATGGGACTTGTGCCTTGTAGTCCATTAGGAAGCCTAAAAGACAGGATGCTGCACATGTTTTGTTTTGATTTTTTTAAGAAACCACAGCAAGAAGAGTAAAGAAATGGATGCACTGGTGTCCAAGAAGAAAGGTTTTTGACAGTCACCAAATTTTCCACAGTCGCAGAATGGCATGCAAGAATAGCGAAACATTTTCTGTGCTACAGTGAGAAGAAGAGTTCCGTGAGAAAGGGAGTCAAAATCCCAAAAGCAGATGGGCGGTCAAGCCTAAGGGGCAAAGCAACCAAAGCCAGCTGGAAGGTGAAATGCCAATGACAAGTCACAGCTCACCATGTGACTCCCAGGTGAGTCAGGCTAAACTCTAAGCAGACTGCTGTTGCATTAGAGCTTCAGGAAGCCTGTAAGTTTGGTATTCAAAATCATATGGTGGCAATTGGAGTGAAGCTAAGGAATGTAGAGCCTACTCTTTTTCTTGTTGGTTTTGCTTCTTGTCACACAACTGAGTGCTGCCTCCAGCTGCCAAGTAGAACTTTATACCCTGGTGGGGACATATCATTCATGCTATTCAATATTAAATTTAGACATTAGGTGACCATCTCTCCTACCTTGGCTGAGCTATCGCCTTCCTTCCTGGCCAGGTCGCCCTGATCTTCTGGGCTGGCGCATCCCCTGGAGACTCTTTGTCATCACTGCCAGCTGCTCTCCCTGCACTGCCAGCCAGTGATATCTTTGACTGGCTATTCACGATGGTGCTTGCGGCTTAAAATCAAACCTGGCGCTTTATCTCATGTTCTTTCATTTCCTCTGCACCTGAGGAAATCACTTCCATTTCTAGCCAACTCATAGGGGATAGCATGGTCATTCTGCTTTCCTAGCAGCTTATAATCTCCTGGAGAATCAAAACTGTGTTTCATAAGACTCTATATCCTCAGAGTCTGACACAATATCTACAACACACTCAGTGCACTGAGTCAATGATAGAGATAAGAACTGTCAAAGTATTTCTACAAATATATGCTTATTTGTAAAGAGCTAAAAATAGTGAATATATATCCTTATTTCACCTGTACTACCCAAATAAAACTTTTTTTTTTTCAAAACCGGGTTTCGAACTTAGGCCCTTGTACTTGCCAGGGAAGCGCTTATTCCACTGAGCCATCTCCCTGGCCCCCCAAATTAAACTTTTAAAAGCAATGAAATTTATTTGAAGGAGAGCATTTAAGGTAATTTTATTATTTTTAAAGTCATTTTTATGGCTCTTTCTACATATTTTCACACCAAATAAATTTTTATTTTATTTTATTTTATTTTATTTTTTTTTATTGACATCAGTTATTTTTATTTTAAAGAAAGAAAAAAAACAGTGGTACAAAATCTCAAAACAAGATTTTAGGAGAGTAACAATGGTTAGTACATTGTGTGTTGTTATTGCCAAAGTAGTTTCTCATATTACAAGACATAGGCAAGAAATAATAAGCAAATAACATAG
>NW_004524609.1:1472906-1473602 GCF_000260255.1 Octodon degus | reverse complement strand
TTTTATTTTTAAATTTTATTTTACAGAAAATAGAAAATTAATAGATAAGATGTCGGGCGCCCTCCCGTCCAGCAGGAAAGCACTCAACACGATTTGTGCGGCGGAAAGGCTTTAATCGTTCTCCTGAGTGATGCGCCCCGAGAGAGCACAGTTCCTCTCTCCGTCCCTCTTCCTGTCTCTCCAAATAAATTTTTTTAAAAGAGACTTCTCAGGGGGTCCAGGAAGATAGCTCAGTAGAACAAGCGCTTTCCTGGCAAGCACAGGGTCCTGAGTTCAATCCCTGGTACCGCAAAATAAATAAACAAATAAATAAATTAGTTAAAAAATAAAAAGAGTTCTCAGAATATACAAGATATATTCCATGTCTTGCATATGTTATCTTCTCCTGATGGGTAGTTTCAGAATCTCACATAATTCTTTACCTGACTTCTCCATCCTCATGCTGCCTGCAAAGGCATCCAGATCACTGTCATCAACTTTATCCCCTAAGAGAACGATGAAAATGATAAAAAAAACTATGAGAACAGTAAATACTAAAGAATTTCAATTATGAACAATACCAGCTATAGCTTTGGGAGTATGTTCAGTTTCAGCGAGAGGAGGATTTATGCCATGTATTCAATGCACACAAAGCTATTCTACCAGAAGTAGAATGCTATCAGAAGTAGAATGCCCACATACCCATTAAACAAAGAA
>NW_004524609.1:1469393-1469971 GCF_000260255.1 Octodon degus | reverse complement strand
TACAGAGTGTTCCACCCAAACACAGCTGAATACACATTTTTCTCAGCTGCACATGGGTCATTTTCTAAAATAGACCACATACTGGTCCATGGGTCGTGCTTAAGTATATGCAAGAAAACAGAAATTATCCCCATGCATATTACCTGACCACAGTGCAATGAAGCTGGAAATAATGACAAAAGAAACCAGAAAGAATCCCTAAATACAAGGAAATTAAACAACACCCTACTTAGCAATCAATGGGTGACAGATGAAATTGAACAAGAAATTCAACAATATCTACAATTCCATGAAAATTCAGAAACAACTTATTGGAATTTATGGGACACAATGACAGCAGTTCTCAGAGGGAAATTCATAGCTGTGAACTCACACATTAAGAGGACAGAACAGGAACAAATAAATACCCTAATGCGGCAACTTCAACAACTGGAAAAGGAAGAGCAAACCAAACCCAGAACCCAAAGATGGGAAGAAATCATAAAGACTAGAGCAGAAAATAATTCAATTGTGATGAAGAAAACAATTCAAAGAATTAAAAAAGCAAAAAGCTGGTTCTTTGAAAGATTAAATAAAAT
>NW_004524609.1:1453646-1465983 GCF_000260255.1 Octodon degus | reverse complement strand
CCAACAACAAATGTTGGAGAGGCTGTGGGGAAAAAGGATACCTTCTCTACATATGGGGGGAATGTAGACTAGTGCAACCGTTACGGAAATCAGTGTGGAAACTCTTTAGAAATCTAGGACTGGAAATCCCATTTAAACCAGCTATTCCTCTACTGGGTATTTTCCCAGAGGATCTGAAAATATCATATCATAGTGATATACGTGTGCTTATGTTTATAGCAGCACAATTTTTGATGGCCAAATCTTGGAAACAACCAAGATGCCCATCACCTGAGGAATGGATGAAAAAGATGTGGTATTTTTATGCAACGGAGTATTACTTAGCTATAAAGATGGATAAACTCAAAGCCTTTATATTGAAGTGGATGCCACTTGAAGATACACTCATAAGTGAAATAAACCAGACACACATGTATGAATATTGTATAGTTTCTCTAGTACAAGAACTCAAAAGAAGAAATACAAATAGAAAGGTATAATACAAGTAAAAGGAAAGAAGAATTCGAGAACTAATTAAGAGAGGGAAAGGAGAAGAGCTAGGAAATGTTATATGTTAGCTAGCCATACAGTTGTATGTACAAGATGGGTAAGGAAATGATCCTGAGAATCTCCAGAAGATTTTTGAATCTAGCAGTTAACTGGAAAGATTCTCACCTGACTAACTATATATACTAACACCTGTGAACTAAGCAACTGCACTGCAGATGGTAATCTGTAATAGTAGTTTCATGCTTGAAGTGCCTGTCATTCTGGTCTTCTGAATACGGGCTGCTTGTCATGACATGCCAGTTGCTGCTGTGCTGTCTCTTGGGTAGATGATCCCTCAAAAAGAAGAGGGTGGTGAATGAAGGCAAGAGACAGGAAAAGGAATGTTGTGGGACTGTCCTGCTTCAAGGTTGTATGTGGTTAGATTTTTGGACTTACGTGTAAACATAAGAATTATATAATTCTTTATGCCTATTTTTAAAATATATTCTAATTTTTAAATGTTTTTTATCATATTATGTAGGGACTTAAAGTTCAACATATCAATACTTGATGAAAAATACCTATTCCATGTTATGCCTGAGATGTTTGATATTCAGACAGATAGTGAGGTTAAGCTTAACAGCCTAGGTTGTACGGTAATAACAATAAACTTCTCTTCCAGAGGGTAAACAACCTAAGTTTGCAGACCAAAAGTAGAGAAAAAGGAGGGCCACAAGGAAAGCCAGCATTTTGGCCCTAGCCTTCCAAGGTCAATTAAGACTCAGGACATAGGAGAACTTGTACTGTAATGTCATGTAACTCGGTAATGTCCCAAATTTTCTGATCAAGGAGATTATGGGGTCAAAGAGGAAAGTGATCGATGATGTAGAGTATGTCTAAGGAGAGTCACATGGAGAGAAAACATTCTCTCAGGCTTTCACAGAGAGCACATTGGCCAAGCCATGGCCGTGACTCATCCACATGGCTGACACTGACAAAGGAGCTACAATCTGATGTATAGGATCTCAGGATAAATCCTGAGGGGATTTCACTGACCTTATCAGACCCAAAAGCTACAACCCTGGTTGAATAGGTCTTGCTTTATCTTGGTCTTAACCATCCAGCAGAAAAGTATAAAAACGAAGTGTAAGAAGTAAAGCTGTGCTGTTACATTGAGCTGTAGGGGACTCAGGTCAACAATTTCTGACATTGCCAGTGATGCAGAAGCCCCAGTACTATTATGGACTACTGGACTCCTTTACAATATTTTGCTGAGTTAACACACCTATAATATTCAAATAATGGAACTAAACAAAAAAGGGGACACAGATAAATGTCCATTTTGTATGTGTGTATTCAAAATGGTTAGGATAGATATATAGTTACATTCTCTTAATGAATAGAGGGATTTGTTCTAATGGTGTTGGTAAATAGAATATCATGTCCGCATCTTGTACAGCAATTAATCACTAGGAAGAATATATGCAATGTGTTAATTATTGAAACTGTCCTACCAATTTGGTTTGAAACTGTCTCATTGCTATTTGTTTCTCAATAAAATTATGGGGAAAACAATAAATAAATAAAGAAGCATAGTTCACTGGTAAGATAAAAAAAAGAAGTGCGTGTTTTATACAGTGGAATACTCCTAAGCCTGGCAAGCACTAGGACCTGGGTTAGATCGCCTGTACTGAAACGGGGCATGGTGGTGCAAGCCTGTAATCCTAGTGCTAGGGAGACTGAGATAGGAGGATCATTAGAGTCCAAACTGCATAGCAAGACCCTGTACCAAATAAATAAAGATATATTTTTAAAAACAATAACTTTTAAAACACTAATGACCTTGTCTGAAATAGTAAAGAGATTTTCTTTCTCCAGAAAAAATAATTAGAAAATAATTGACAAATTTCCAAGTAGTCTAATAATCAAACAAGAATTTACTGGGGAAAACAGAATATGTCTCAAGCAATATTATAGTAAAAACAAAGCATGTTTACATTTATGAGATGTAATAACTTGAATTATTCAATGAAAATAGTATACTTAAAATAAAAATTGAAATAACATTCAAAAACACATGGTAGTAAGTAAAGCCAATAGATGAAACAGTAGCTAAATATTAAATATAGGTCTGACCTTCTGCTGGCTAAGGCATAAGTCTGGGCCATTATTTACACAAAAAAGCAGATGGGTGTTTGAGGAGATAAACCTTTTCTGATACTAGATTTTTAAAGTTGTTTTTCACACTCACCACCAAATAACACAATGACCAACGTCTGCAGGAGATAAGGTAAAACTTCATACAGTTGTTGTTAATGCTTCATCCAAAACAGATGGAGTATGTTACAGTATTAGGAAGCTCCTCCAAAAAAGCGATTTCTACAAAATATCTCTCTATAAGTAACCTTGTTTTTCGACACTTTACATGTGGCGCCTATCACAGAGTAGGTGAGAAATAGCTCAAGAAGAGCTGGAAGCTTCTGCAACCACAGAGAACCTTGTAAAATATATAAAGTGATGTGAGTTAGAAGTGTGAGGACAACAACATGCAATGTAACAGCCACTGTTAATTTCCTATCAACTTCTTTTGAAATTCTGTATGTTTTTTGATTTTTTCTTTTTTCTCTTTAGAATACAAAATAATTAAGAAATGAAAAAGAAGTGGGAGTTTCAGCTTCAGGTCAGAATTATTCTTCTCACCTACAAGTGCAAAATATTAACATTCTCTTCCTTTCAGTACTATAAGTACAAGCCTGCATAGCTCATCAGAAAACACTGAATTCATAGAAATGCTATATATGTCAAAGCAAAAAGAACCCTTAACATTATAAGAATGTCCTTAACATTGTAATTGGCATTCTGCTACAACTACACTTTGAGATAGTTCATAAAGAGAAACTGAAAAGAGAGACACATGCAAAAAAATAACCAATGAGAGCAACGCTCATCTTGTTACTCGTTTAACAGATGGGAAAGCCAGTGCTTGGTGAGGCTAACGATGTGGTCCAGGCCACAAAGCTAGAAGAAGTGGAAGTCCTGTCTAGCCTGCACGGTTCTGGAGACCACGCTCTTCACCACTGCACTTGACGCCGATGTCATGGTTGGGTGATAGAGCTATGCTTGAGCCATGAACAATTTCACGGGTGTAGGGTAAGCGCATAATTTTTAAAAGTATGACATTTCTTTCCTTAGTAAGTAATAATGTTGAACTGTGAATAACAACAATAACAATAATACTTGATTCATACTGTGTGTGTGTGTGTGTGTGTGTGTGTGTGTGTGTGTGTGCTGGAGATGAATCCAGGACCTTAAGTTCTGAGTTCAGGATGCAGTATGTTTCACACAATTTTTAACTAGGAGTATTTATTCTTTTAATTGCCCTATTAATATATTTTTCCTTTTTTCTATTAAGCTGTTCATGCCTTTGGAAATGTATCTTAAAGGCAATACACCATTTTTATAAGTTCAAATAACAGAAGAAAAGAAAATAAACAAAAATTCTAGGTAATCATAAGTTTTTTACCAGGTGTTTTTATTAAAGAATTATAAATTAATGATAGGAGCCTACTATTTATCATACATTAATGATTGATATAAATATACATCAGTAAATTGGAGTATTTATGATAGAATAATTCTAACTGCTGGTTCATTTTAAGCATTATTATTATTATTATCATATTAATCTTAGTGCACTGGGGATCCCACTCAGGACCTTGCACTTGTCAAGCAGGTGCTTAAGCCACTGAGCTAGATCCCTGGCCCCGTAATATTATTTTTACCTTCATAAGATTATCGGTGAATTACAATCAAGACTCAGACCCCAGACTTGGAAAGAAAACTAACACTCCTTAAGAACCATCATTTATTGTTAACTGTGCAACACATTAGGTATGCGTGGCACAAAAGTACTATGAAAGTACAACCATAGTAAGCAAGTTTAGGGTTGTCTCAATAGCTTGTGTGGGGCTTCCCCAAGAGCCCACAACTTACGTATCGTTATTAACCTTCATTCAATAACAATGCTTACTTTTAGGAGCAGATGAAAGTGGTGCATTGGCCAAATTACTCATGAACTCTTTTAAATTCACCGTCCCATCCTCTGGAAGAAAAATGTGTTTCAGAGAACAGAGGAAAAGTAAATGATCAGATATAAGAAAGAGGCAGCAACAGTACAATTGGTAAACTGAAAAATAATTTCTAGATTAGGTATAAAAATATACAGACATGTGTTCTGTCAGAAAGACAGATGCAGGTAGGCATGCCGTTTGGAGTCTCTGGCAAGCCTGTAGGTAAGCTGCAGCAGAGGCCTCTAGGAGTTTGGAGCAAGGCTCTGCCATCATCTACAGACAACTACCCTTCTTTTGGAAAACAACTCTTGGCTGCTACCAGGTCTTAGTGGAAAGTGAACGCTTGGCCATGGGGTACCAGGTCACCATCCACTTGAGTTGCCTATTATGAGCTGGGAATTATCTGCCGAGGTTGGACGTGCACAGCAACAGTGAATCATTAAAAGGAAAAGGTATATATGTGATCAAGCCAGAGCAGGTCCAGAGGGTACAAGAAAATTACATGAAGAAGTTGCCCAGATATGTGGGCTCCTGGTACTGCAATTCCCTTCCGCTTTCCAGCATGCACCTGTGCACTCAGAGGGCGAAGGATACGATCAGCTGTCAGAGGAAGAGAAGGTGAGGACCTAGTTTATGATTCCGGACAATATGCAAGCACCAAATGCAAGTGGACAGCTGGAGTATTTCAGTCCCTTTCCAGGACAGCTCTGAAGGACAGCAGTGAAGGGAAATCTTCACAGTGGGCAGAACTTTGGGCAGTGCACTGGTAGCAATTTAGCCTGGAAGGAGAAATGGCCAGGTGTGAGACTGTATACGGAATCATGGGCTACAGCCAACGGTCTGGACGGATGGTCATGAACTTGGAAGTAATACAACTGGAAAATTAGGGACAAAGATATTTGGGGAAGAGGTATGTAGATAAACCTCTTCATATGGGTAAGAAAATATAAAAATATTTGCTTCTCATGTAAAAAACAAAAAGTGCCATCAGCAAGAGAGCCCTAGCAATCAAGTGGATAGCAAGACTTGTTCCACAGACCATGGTCAGCCTCCTCCTTCAGCTACCCTGTCACTGCCCAGTGGGTTCATGAACAGAGTGGCAGTGGTGGCAAGGCTTGAGGTTATGCATGGGCTCAGCAATGAGAAAAGTAACTAAGACCAAGTTTTGCACCAGAGAAGTGGGGTTCCTGCTGTCACTGTACCTGACCATGTGCTTCAGGAACCATTGGAACTGGCTCTTGGAAAGAGTTTGGAAAGGTGCTGAGATTTCAGCTGATAAAATAGCCCTGGAAAGGCTGAGTCTGTTCTTGATGTGAGACTCTCCTCAGGCCTCAGAAGACTAGTGTGCTCCTAGCAATGCTGCTGGCCAAGACCAGGTACGGGAGGTTTATGCCGAGAAGAAAATCTGCGTTGGCTGTTGGCCTCCAGATGATGTAGCTTATGGCTTGAAAGAAAGTTCATCTGCACTTTGCTCATGTCTCAGCCTTAGACTGAGATTAAGGGTGGCAAACTCATTAATCGTACAGAAGAAATTTCAAGGCAGTCTAATGTGGAGGCAGTCGCACGGCTACTGTTGGTGGCTTCTAGCCAGATCTATGTTGAGAATCAAGAAGATTTTAAAATGTCCAGAGGTTTTAAAATGTGGATTTGGCCAGAAAGGAAGCCCCAGTAAAACTGTGGGCTGCAAACAAGGAAGAGAACTTAATTGCTGAGAAGGGACACAAGAATAGAAAAGATGGCCATAGAGCATCACAAGAACCAGCAGGACTCCACCCTTTGCAGGCTCAAATTTGCAAAAATGAAAGACTTTGCTTCGAAAATAGAGCCCCAGAGCACCGTTCTTCAGAATGGTGGCAGCCTAGGGAAGTTGTTCCTTGGGATTTGGTTCATAGGCACTCCACCCCTATGGCCAGAAAGGGAAGAAGCTTGGCCCCTGCCCCAGCTGGTGGCAGACTCTGGCTTCGTCCACGTGGCGCTGGCTGTAGGTGCATACAGAATGCAACAGTTGGGGCAGCCAGGAAGACTTCCACCCAGATTTCAGAAGGCCCAGGGGACTAGGCAGCGTGTCACTGCTAGGACATTGTGACACTGTGAGTGTGGGGGTGAAGGTGCAGCAGAGATCATAGAATTTTGGGGGAATCCAGGAATGTGGATCATCTAAAAAAAAAGTAAGGAGCAGGGCTGGAGCGAGCTTGGTGGTCTAATCCCCTGCCTGGAAAGCACAAGAATCTGGGTTTGATCCCTGGTACCACATGCCATGTGGCCCCCAAAACCAGGCCTGGTGGTACATGCCTGTAATACCAGTGCTGGTGAGGATAAGACAGGAAGACCGCTATGAGTCCAAGCTGCGTAGCGAGACCCTGTACCAAATAAATAAAAGGTTAAAAAAAAAAACTGTAAGTTGGGAGCAGAGCTGGCCCCTGAGAAGAGCCATGGGAGCTATAACCACATGCAGGGCCACAGGAGAGGAGTCACCCAAGCTCTTTGTAGTTCAAAACTTGCCACAGATTGCTGGGGACGTTGAAAAAGGAACTGCGGGATTTAATGTTTGCCATGTTAGATTTTTGGCCTTGCTTTGTCCCTATTCCTTGCTATCCCTTGTTTGTAACTTTGGGAATGGTAATGTTTACTTCATGTCACCACATGAGGAAATGTTTAACTTTTCCCATTTGAATAGGGGCTCATAGCTATGAGTTTGCCTTAAACCTCAGAGGAGACTTTGGACTTAGACTTTCCAATGGTGATGAGACTGTTAGGGCTTTGGCAACTCCTGGAGTTGGACTAAACGTTCTCTGCATAAAGGGATGTACGTGAGTCTCTAAGGGATCAGGGTGGAATGTTATGGTTTATGTCTACATGTCTCTACAAATCTTCATGTGGCTGTGGATGAGACTTTTTCAGAGGTGACTAAACTACAGTGTGTGATGCTGAGACTTAAGGCATGTGATTACTAAATTGGTTCACTGATTGGTGGGTACCACCCTAATCCTGGACCCTAGATGGAACATAAAAGTGGGGGAAGGCTGCTAAGGCCCCTTGCCTGCTTTGCTACCCTCTGTCTGTCATGAACTGCTTCTCTTCTGTGACGCATGTCTGCCATGCCACCCTGCCTTAGAGCCAGCAAACTATGAACTGAACCTTCTACACACTAAGCCAAATAAACCTTTCCTCCCTTAACTGTAGTGGTTGGGTATTTTGTCTCAGCAATAAAAAAAGAAAAACTAAGATAACTGGGTTATGAAATACGGGGACATGCATTCAGTCAGAAAGACACACGCACACATTCACCTCCTATAAAACTCTTCTGCATGCTGTTACTAAAAGTAATTACAACACAGATGATGACAACTAGAATGCCACTGGGTAGCAGGTAGAAGAAAGCCTTGGATTACCGTGAAGCAGATGAACCCTCTGAGAACTCTTAAACAATTTATACAGAGCACTGTTAGCAGAGGTAAGCGATGCAGAGAAACATATCCCGTACTTACCCCGAGGGGCCACGTCTTTCAGTGCTCTTCGCATAGTATCTTGAGGTAACGGAACACCTATGCTTTTCATCATGGAGCTGAGGTCATTGGGGCTGGCTCCATTATTTCTAATGGGGGCCAGGACTTTCAAGGCATCTTTGATTTCTATATGCAAAAAGTATACATGTTATGAGAAGTTTTTGAGAACACTCAAATATTTTAGCTAAGTTCCAAGTTGTAATAATAAAAACAGTCACTGCTATCACTTATCAAATATTTTAGCTAAGTTCCAAGTTGTAATAATAAAAACAGCCACTGCCACCGCTCACCAAGCAAGCGCCTTGTCTGAGCTGCTGTGCACCATGCCCGGCTTGAACATGTACTTTACAGTGTGAGCTCAGTGTCAGTTTCTCGTGTAGCACATCAGAAGCCTACTCTTGGGAGGCTGTTCTGGGCAGCGCTGCAGTTATTGCATGAGCAGCCAAGTTTCAGGTCAAGGTGGTTGTTACGGTTTGTGATAGGTGTCCCCCCTAAAGCCTCCTGCAGTCTTGGGGCGGCTTCTGGGTTCGTGACTGATCACTGTGGGTGGGGCTGCTGCACCTGCCCTGTGGCAGGTAATTTGCATTGCAGTGTAAGGAGGGAAGGGAAGCTGGCTGCCTGAGCTGCTGCTGCTCCTCCACTTTGCTCTCGGCTCTTTGCCGCCTCCATGAAAGCTTGTTCTCTGCCACGTGCCGCTCTGCCTTGCAGCCAGCTAAATACGGACTGAAACCTCCAGTAACTGTGAGCTAAATAAACTTTTCTTTCCTTCATTTTGGATGCCGGGTATTTGTCCCAGCAATGAGAGAAGAGTAACTAAGACAGTAGTGATTGCATAGGCAGGAAGTTAACTGTTATAATTAAGTCACTGAAGACGTCTGTGATTAAATAATTATTACAGAAGAAAGCCTCGGAATATCGCTTAGATTGCTCACTATAGTATCTGAAAGTGGGAATTCATTTAAAAATATGATAATTAACCATAAAAGTAATTTTCTTGCCAAAAATTGGGTCCGTGGTCATAATTTGATACAACTACTGTCAGTTTTTTTCATTTGTATATACAAAATGTCTCCCAAATAATGGAAAAGTGATACTAATATATTAAAATCAAAATGACAATATTTACTTTTGAAAGTACTATGTGTGAAGTATTCTTTCAAGTACAAAAAATTTAGGTGTCGTATTAGGATAAATACTATCATATCAAAACAGTCACTCTAAAGAGGTTAACGAACCACATACCTATGAAATGGGTCCTATTTACAAAACCAAAAATTAAAGTTAAAACATTTGTCTACTAATACATAGTACTTTGGCCTCATGCTAAATATAGTATTATTTAGTTAGTTTAGTTACCTAATTTAGTTACTTAAGTAAAATTAGCCACTTCTCAAAAACACTGCTCCAAGTACACCCAGAAAATGCAAAACAGTTCTGAATTTACTATCCAAGTCTCCAGAAGGCTAAATTTTGAGGAATCCTATGTTTCAGCAGTTAATATTCTTGTAAAAGACTCATTTTAATATTCATAAATAATGGGAAGGATGATAGGAAGGTAAGCAAAGCGGGAATGCTAATCTTATTCCTACAAGATTTCAATAAAAATGGCAGGCTGTGAACGTACAGGCCACCTGCTGGAGCATATGCTTGGGCACTGGGACGCATCACACAGACATGTTTTGTGGGTTTGTCCTTTTTGAGTGACAGCAAATGCACCATAACTCCAGGAAATATAAGTACAGAAAATCTGACGAGGATTCCCTACTGATTCTCCATTCAGAGTACATTTCTTATATATAGGTGACTTACTATAAGGCATTAGAAACTACACAAATGCGTTTAATGAAAAGTAAACAATCCGACTCATAATTTTCATTAAAAAATCCTTACTTACTTGAACCTTTAGTAAAATATGGTGTTTGCATCAATCCATTCAGGTAATCCTTTAAATTTACCTTCCCATCTTCTGCAACTGACAAAAAGGAGTGAACAGTCTTTTGTGAAAAAGATACCAAAGATATATATGCTTATTTAACTGTCAAAACCAAAGTTATTCCTGTTTTTCTCTTATTCTACTATGCAACAACTTAGAAAAACAGAGGATGATTATGGTGGCTTGTCTTTTTAAAAATGTATTTGGTACAGGGTCTCACTAGGAAGCTCAGACTCAAAGTGATCCTCCTCTTTTCAGCCTCCCAAGTGCTGGGATTATAGAAGTGCACCCCCACGCCTGGACATGGTCGCTGGCTCAGTGTGTCTGGAAGCAGGGCCGGTGTGACATGTGGGGCTGAGTATCGAACCCCAGTCCCTGCACTTGCCTAAGCAGGCACTTAGTCTGCTGAGGGATCTCACCGGCCCTAGCTTGTCTTCTTTGTTATTGAATTAAGGAGCATTTTATATGGATTCTACCCATGCCTTGGCCAATCAGGATCACGGTTTTGGCATACTTCCTGTTGGGTATATTCTCTTGATTTTTCAGCATTCTTAGTCCTCTATAAGTGCCTATATTTTCATCTAAGATAATTTACCTATCAGAAGATAAGTATTGGAAAAAAAAAAGAAGAAGATAAGTATTGGAGACCAGGCTAGGTAGACCTGGGTGTGGGCACACACAGGCCCACCAAAGGCAGAGCAGCTCAGCAGGACCAGGCCAGGTGGACCCACACATAGCACATGTTTATACGAAGCAGTGAAATCAGTGAGACCAGGCCAGACCCTCGCATGGACACAGAGGTGTAACCAGGGAGATCAGGCTCTGGCATAGGTGCACATAAAGGTCCAGATGAGACCAGCAGCGTGGAAAAGTTTGCAGCAGCAGTGAGGAGCCAGCAGTTGGTAAGTTAGGTGAATGAGTATTGAGCCTTAGCACACAGACACACAGAATAAAAATAGATGAGGCTGCCATTCTATAGCAAAGGGCCTTGGAGAGCTCTACCAACAGAAGACCAGCTCCAGCCCCTGCATCCAGAGGCAAGATCAGCTCCCTGCTCAGCACAAATCCCATGGCAAACTTGGCTGGACTACACAGCACACTGCTGGGATTTACCTTGGACACTGCAACAGTACTGTGAACAGCAGAGGAATTTTGCTACTTTTATTCTCCCTTCTTTATCTGATTGGCTACCCTGTTCTTGGGTGGATGGGTTTTTGTCTTGATTTGTATTTTGTGGTTATTTCTGCTTGTTTTTGTTTTTGTTTTTGTTTTTCTGGTCCCTTTTTATTTTTTTTTTCTCTTCTTTTTTTTTTCACTGTTTAGATTTCATACAATTCTTTTTTTTTCCTAGTAGTCTTCTTTCTCTCTTTCCTCAACTATCAAATGTATTATACTTTTATGTGACAAAACATTGTCTCTTCCCTTTCTGATCCAGATCAGCACCCCTTATTTTTCTCACTCATTCTTTTTTCCTGTGTCCTCCAGTTTCCCAAACCCTGGGTGACCCCCCTTCGACTTGCAGCCTTCATTCTACTATATTTGACCTCATTCATAACTTATTCTTGTCCACTTCCCATCTTTTACCCCCCAGAAGGTAAAATCACTCCAGTAATGAGAAAAATCATTGCACATAAGATATGATATATGTTGGATTTTCTTATAACTTTAGAATTTGCTCCTGTGTTTAAAGGTACCAGGGTAAGAGTTTCCATGATCTATCAGTAATAGCTAAGCAATACATAAAAATATTATTACTGCTAACTGTATTACTTTATCCAGAATGCCATAAATGTTGCATTATTTTTCTCCCTTGTATGATAACACTGTGATTGTACGGCTTTATAAGCACCACCATAGTCCAATATCAAAGGACTAGGTGCTAAACTAAAAAGTATATTTCATCCTTATGAAACTGGGAAGGTAAGTTCTTTGGATAGAGACAAAGAATCATCTATATCTAGAAGACATACCTGAACAACAAACATCTCTTGGGTAAGCCTTGATACTAAAGATAAAGCTACCTATCACAAGAAATCAGCAAACATCAATATAGAAAGCAAAATAAAAGAAAATGACAAGACAAGCAAAATGGAGTCTGAAGCACCCAGCCCACCCAGGAAAATCCCAGAACATAATGAAATAGACAAATTTGAAAGTCAAATGCTAAAAATTCCTGAAATGATATCAACAGATGTGAAAAAACAAGTGGAAAATGCTATAGAAAAGCATCTCTCAGATATAAAAAGGGCCCAGTCCTAGCCCAGGTCCGGTGAGTGTGTGGAGAGCTTCCTGCTACCCTGCGCCGGCAGGACCAGTCCCAGCCCAGGCGCAGTGTGGGCCGGACCCTCTCCCACCCCCTC
>NW_004524609.1:1449218-1453491 GCF_000260255.1 Octodon degus | reverse complement strand
TACGTGTGAAGGTTATAACTACAGGAAAGATCTACAACAAAGGGCAGAAGACAGTGCTACACAAAATGATGAGAAGGAACAAAATACAACCTCAGAACCCAAGCCCACCTGTAACAAGTGCAGAGGACACTAACACAGAACAAATTGGAAATCAGATATAAAAAGGAATGATGCTCAAAAGAAACATATTAGAGACATAAAAGAATAGAAGAGCTTAGAATAATGAGGAAAAACACAAATGTCCAACAAATGGAAAAAATGAATTCCATGAAACAGATGCAAACAGAAATCCAAGAAACTAAAACCTCCATTACAAGTGTGCACAACAGATTGAATGAAGGTGTTTTTGAAAGGAAACTCACAACCAAGAAAAGACAGAAGTCTTAAAAATAGCAAGAGACCATGGAATATCAGTCCAAAAGTTATAAGATGAAGCCAAAAAGAACAACAGAAGATTTACTAGCATCAGAGAAAGTTGAAGACATCACAAATGCCATTTATTTATTTATTTATTCATTTACTTTTGCAGTACTGGGGATTGAACTCAGGACACTTATTCTACTGAGCTATCTCCCTGGCCCCACAAATGTCATTAAAAAAAAAAAAAAAACTCTTCACAGAAATAATGGGAGAAAACTTCCCAAGCATGAATAAAGTATTTGACATACAAATAAATGAAGTACATAGAATTTCAAACAGGCAGGACCAAGATAAATCTACACAATGTACATAATAAGATTCCAGAAATTCAGCACAAAAACATAATTTTAAAAGCAATTAGAAAGAGAAAAATATCACCTATTAAGGAAAACCCATCAGAATCACAGCAGACATCTCAATACAAACACTCAAAGCAAGGAGAGCTTAGAGTGATGAATCTTCACACTAAAAGAAAACAAATACCAACCCATATTGATGTACCCCACAAAATTATCCTTCAAAATTGACAGTGAAATAAGATACTTCCATGATAAAGAACACCTGAGAAAACTGATGACTACCAAACCAGCTCTTCAGAATGATCTGAAGCATATACTAGAAAGAGAAAATGAAGACTGCAACCCTAAGAACACCACTAGAAAGAAGCCACCAAGAAGGGTAAGCAAAAAACAGGGAAGAAATATAGGAAACCAACAGCAGGAAAGTAACATGAAAAAATAAGCCAATGCACAGCAGTTGTAACCATCAATGTAAACAGATTCAACTCACCAATCAAAAGAAACAGACTGGAAGAGTGGATCAAGAAGCAAGACCCTGCTTTCAAGAACATCATGAAACGCAAAAAGAAATTCATAGACTAAAGGTCAAGTGACAGAAAATAATACTCCATGTGACAGCATCCCAGAAAAAAAGCAGGAGTAGCTATTCTATTCACAGATGATGTGAACTTTAAACCAAGGCTGATCAAAAGAGACAATTAGGATTGCTATCCTTGTTTAGGGAAGACTTCAAGTAGAAGAGCTAGCAATCGAATATATATGTACCACACATTGGTGCAACCAACTACATACAACAAATATCAATGGACATGAAAAATCATGTAAGCACTAACAAAATTGCAGTAGGGGACACTAATTCCCCACTCTTACATTAGATAGGTTAGCGAGCAAAAGATCAACCAAGAAATATGACAACTAAAACAAACCTGTGAATACACGGACTTTCAGATGTCTACAGGGTGTTCTACCCCACAACATCAGAATGAGCATTCTTCTTACTTCACATGAGACATTCACTAAAATAGACCACATGTTAGCCCATAAAACATGTGTAGTAAATGCAAGGGAATTGAAATTTTCCCATGCATGTTATCTGGCTATAGAGCAAAGAAACTGGAAATTAATAGCAAAAGAAACCATAAAAACTATACAAATACATGAAAATTAAACAACACCTTCTGGAATAACCAATGGATCACAGAGAAAATTAAAGAGTATCAATAATTAAATAACAATACTGATGACATACATACCAGAATTTGTGGGACATGATGAAAGCAGTCACATGAAGGAAATTTATATTGATAAATTCTTATACTAGGGAAACATAATGAGCCCAAATAAACAACTTAATGTTGTACCTCAAACTTCTAGAGAAAGAAGAACAAATCAAATTCAAAGGTCATACGAGAGAAGAAAGTGTACAGAACACGGCATAAATTAATGCAATTGAGAGTAAGAAAATAATATAAAGAATCAATGAATCAAAGAGTTGCTTCTTTCAAATGAAAGAAATGAAATGGATAAGCTTCTAACAAACCTTATCAAAAAAGAAAGACTCAAATCAATCAATTAGGAATGAAAGGGTAAAATCACAGTGAATCCTGTGGAAATCTATAAGATTATAAATTAATTCTAGAACCTGTACTCTAATAAAATGAAAATCACAGAGAAAATAGACAGACTCCTGGACACATGAATTACCAAAACTGAGTGAAGAAAATATAAATATTCTAAATAACTTAGTGTCAGTGAATGAAATTGGAAATGTAATTAAAAACTCACCAATGAAGAAAACCCAGGACCTGATGGGTTCACTAGTAAATTCTACAAGAAATTTAGAGAAGGTTTAATGACAATATTCTTCAAACTTTTTAATGAAATTGAATGGAAGCAATTCTCCCAAACTCACTCCTGGAGGCAAGTTCTACCTTAGTCCCCAAACCAGAGAAAGACCCAACCAAAAAAGGGAACTACAGGCAAATCTCCCTAATGAACATGGATGAAAAAAACATCCATAATAAGATACTGGCAAACAGAACACAGCAAATCACCAAAAAATTATACAACATGATGAAGGGGTATTCATCCCAGGAATGCAGGGATGGTTCAACATACATAAATCAATAAATGTAATACACCATATAAATAGAGCCAAAGGCAAAAAAAAATCACATGATTATCTCAATATATGTAGAAAAAGGACTTAAAATCCAACATTCATTCATGATAAAAAAAACTCTATAGAAAATTGAAATATAGTCTTTGTTTTTGAAATAGATGGTCTTTACCTCAAACTGATTAAAAATTATCTATGGCAAACCAATAGCTAACATCATACAAAATCATCAAAAATAGAAAGCTTTCACTCTAAAATTAGGAACAAGACAAGTATACACACCATCACCACTCCTATTTAATGTAGTTCTGGAAAAATTATCCAGAGAAATTAGGCAAGAAAAATAACTAAAAAGAATAAGAATAGGAAAATAAGTTAAATTATCATTGTTCACAGACAACATGATACTTTACATAGAAGACTACAAGACTCTACCAAAAGACTTCTAGATTTAATAACCAAATTCAGTAGTATAGCTGGATACAAAGTCAACACTCAAAAACCAATAGCCTTCCTATACACAAGCAATGAAGTCAAAGAAAGAAATTAGAAAAATCATACCCTTTATGATAGCACTCAAAAAATAAAATAGTAAGAGATTTAAAAAGGGAAGTACAAGATCTATACAATGAAAATTATAGTCCCCTGAAAAAAGAGATCAAAGAGGGTATCCAAAACTGGAAATATACCCCATGCTCATGAATAAGAAGAACCCACATAGTGAAAAGAGCCATACTCACAAAATTATCATACAGATTTAATGCAAACCCAATCAAAATATCATTAGCATATCTCACAGAATAAGAGAAAACAATTCTACAATTCACCTGGAACCAAAAGAGACATAGAATTGCAAAAACAATTCTGGGCAACAAAGGGAAGACAGGGGACATCATAATCCCCGAGTTGAAAATATACTACAAAGCTAGATTTACAAAATCAACATGGTATTAGAAAAAAAGAAGACCTGAAGATCAGCAGAACAGATTAGAAGATGCAGACACAACTAGAAAAACACTGATAGACCTTATTTTTGATAAAGCGGCCATATACTCACTGGAAGAAAGTCTCTTCAATAAATGGTGCTGGAAGAACTGGCTTTTCACATGCTAAACACTAAAATTAGATCCACGTCTATCATCATGCACTACACTAAAATCATAATGAGTCAAAGATCTAAATATTAAAACAGAAGCATAATCCACTTGAAGAGGAGCTAGGTAGAAATATGGAATACAAATAAGTAGGCAGAAGTTCATTAACAAGACACAAATTGCATGGGGAATACTTCAAAGAATCAACAACTGAGATCTCTTTTTATTTATTTTTTTTTCTACAGTTTTATTGATAAACATATAGCAATGAGACAGTTTCAAATCAAATCGGAAGTACAGTTTCAACAAATAATACACTGCATATATTCTTCTTAGTGGTT
>NW_004524609.1:1438475-1440938 GCF_000260255.1 Octodon degus | reverse complement strand
GAAAAACTGGCTCTCTACATGCCGAAAACTAAAACTTGACCCAGTTCTATCACCATGCACTAAACTAAAGTCAAAATGGATTAAAGATCTCAACATTAAAGCAGAGACACTAAATCTCCTGGAAGAGAAAGTGGGAGGAACTCTTGAAGACATAGGGGTAGGCAAAGAGTTCATGAAGAGGAAAAAAATTACCAACAGAGAAAAAACCCCACAGCATGGGGGAAAAAATAGCCAACTGTCGTCAGACATAGTACTTCTATTTAGAACATATAAAAAATTTAAAAAATTTAGCCCCCCCAACTCAATGACCCCCCAATTCAAATCAAACAATGGGCATCTGAGA
Source organism: Octodon degus (assembly GCF_000260255.1). Lineage (NCBI taxonomy): Eukaryota > Metazoa > Chordata > Mammalia > Rodentia > Octodontidae > Octodon > Octodon degus. Next base: position 1,440,595 of record NW_004524609.1, on the reverse strand, counting down.
TAATATGTATTTCTCTGATGAAGAAATACAGATGACAAATACATATATGATAAAGTGATCAACATCACTGGTCATTTGACAAACGCAAGTGAAAATAACACTGAAAGTCCACTTCATTCCAGAAAGAATGGGTGTCCTCAACAGATCAACCAGTGACAAATGCTGGTGGGGCAACGGGGGAAAAGGAGCCTTTCTCCACTGTTGGTGGGAGTATAGACTGGTGCAACCACTATGGAAATCAGCGCAAAGATCTTCAAAAAACTAGGATTAGAAGTTGTATTCAACCCAGTTATTTTCTTTCTGGGTATTTTTCCAGAAGAATTGAAAACAACACAGCACAGCTAAATGGTAGCACCCATGTTTATAGCAATACAATTAGTAACAGCTAAGTCTTGGAAACAACCCAAATTCCCATCAACTGAAGAACAGATAAAAAAGATGTGGTATTTTATACCATGAAGTACTACTAAGCTATAAAGAAGGATAAACTCAAGGATTTTATAGGTAAATGGATGCAACTAGAAACCACACTCATAAATGAAATACATTAGACTCATGTGTAAACATCGTCTTGTCTCCCTTGTTTAAGAAATTTAAAGAGTAAATAACATCCAAAATATATGTTAGACACTGTGAAAGAAGAAACCGCTCAAAAGGAAAGAACAACTGGGATGGGGGAAAAGAGAAAAGAAGGAAGGGAAAAGAATACACATGTTATATATTATACATAATATCTAAGATAAGTATATTACTAATGTATTAATTCATTAAAAAAGATTTGTGCTTATATTTCTTGATTAATGTTTCATGCTATATATTGTTATCTGAACAACTACTTTGAAGTTAACAATGTGCAATATTTTAACCATTGTTTATCTCTCTTTATCTTGTTTTGAAACTCTGTATCATTGTTTTAATTTGTTTTCTTTAAAATAAAAACAATATGCAATGTAGTGAACATTGTTTCCTATTTTCTTGTTATGGAATTCTGTTTTATTTTTCCAATTTAAATTTTTTTAAAAAGAAGGTAAGTATCATTAACCAAACTCAACTATAATGTATAGACTATGTTTATAAGCAAATACAAAGTATTAAACAATATATATGGTCTTTTACTTTCTATTAGTCATATGTGTGGGATTTAGGAAGAAAATATCACAAAGCTTTACATGAAAAATAAATATTTCACTGGCAGGATTCCAGGAACATCAGTGTTGCTCCGTGATGACGCTGAGAAAGTCACACTGACTGTGAACATACCACCAGCATTAGGCCTTTGCTCTGTGACCTTGAGACAGCCTCTGACCACTAAGAACCTGTGGCTCAACCCTCAGGAAGCTGGAGGAAGACTACACCTCCCTCGGATATTTAATAAGAGAACAATTCAGAGCAAATTCTCAAATAACTGTAAACGGGGTAATCTAGAGTTGCTGAGCTTGCTACACTTGATTCCTAATCACACAACCCTGTGGACAGATGAGTGAAGGTGAACACAGCTTTACAGGTTATCAGTGACACAGAAAAGGAAACTTACTATCATCGGAAATGGATGAGATCACCTCCTGTAATTCTTCCTCTGGCAAAGAAATCCCCAGGCCTTGCAGTACATCTTTAGCATCATCAGCATCAATTTTTTCATGGGTGACTTTATCTAAGGCCTTCGCAAGCTCATTAACCTCTGCCAAGAGAAAATATTTTCAGTTTAGAAAAAATCAAATCTTAAATAATGAGCTATAATATAAAATTAGTATTGATGCCTGAAGTGTTTCTCAAAAATGATGTAGTACAGTGCAACATGCATTAAGTTCTCTCCTGATGCACCTACGTATTTAACATCTATATATAGGATATGTATATCATATATATGGAAAGGTCAATTATAAGTCATACTCATAGAAGTAATTAAACATTACTTAATAATTAAAAGCTAATGTTCCAGTCCTAGCCCAGGTCCGGTGAGTGTGCGGAGAGTTTCCTGCTACCCTGCGCCGGCGGGACCAGGCCCAGCCCAGGCGCAGCGTGGGCCGGACCCTCTCCCAGCCCCTCAGGCCGCCCCCCACCACTCCGCAGTGCCTCCCCCACCCAGCCCGCCGAGTACGATTTTCTGCCGTGTTCCGGGA
>NW_004524609.1:1430052-1432175 GCF_000260255.1 Octodon degus | reverse complement strand
GTGTTTGTAAATAGGATCACAAGTCCGCATCTTGTACAGCAATTAACCACTAAGAAGAATATATGCAGTGTATTATTTGTTGAAACTGTCCTTCCGATTTGATTTGAAACTGTCTCATTGCTATCTGTTTGTCAATAAAATTTTGAAAAAAAAAAAAGCTAATGTTAACATAAGAGCAATTTTTATTCTTACATACTTGTCTACTTTCTATTTAACAACAAGTGATTTAATAGAGACCTAACAGAGATAATCCTTTGGCACAAAAGAATATCATTACAGAAACTTCTGATTTTGTGAACTGGAGAAGTTTTATAGAGGGAGCTACTGAAAACTCTTCAACAGACTAAAGTGCCTGCTTAGGCACAGCGCAGCGGCTGGGGTTCGATCCCGGTGTGCCATGCTGGCCCTGCCCTTGGGGCATGCTGAGACGGCTAGTGAGATGGCTACTGAGACTGGGCGTGGTGGCACACACCTGTAATCCCAGTGCTTGGGAGGCTGGAAACAGGAGAACCACTGTAAGTCCTATCTACAAGACCCTGTAGACCCTGTAGACCCTGTCCTGATTAAAAAAAAAAAAAAAAAAAAAAAAAACTTCGCGCTATTTCACAGAAGTTATCTAATCACCTCAGGGAAAACTCATGCAGATCATATAAAAACATGATCAATCTGGATTAGGTACTTTATTATTTGGATGTGTAATCTCAAACTGGTGACTGAACTTCTTAGGCCCAGAATGTGTTCACACTGCCTTGGCATTCAGGTAAAAATTTTCCACCCATAGATAAGACTCCTAGAAATAAGGTGTCCCTGTAGGGTGGAAATTCTATTATAAATCTGGAGATAAACTCAGCCATACTGTAATTTGCAGTGCTAAAAAGTACATGCATGAATTAGGTTTAATTTTGACCTTATGGAAAAATTTGATTCAGTTAGTGTTCAGTCTGGTATGTGACTACAATGACACAGCAAAGTGAGTTTGTGAAACGAAGTGTCACCCTTACACATTGTTGAGGGGAATTAAAACTAGTACAATGCTATGGGGGTTTCTCAAAACCTCAGAGAGAAAACACTGCTGGCGAGGATGTGGAAAAAACAACACAAAACAAAATCCAAAAATAAGCCAAAATACAAAAATGAAAAAAATCAAATACACTAATGTAGCCAGATATAAAGTCAGCACACAAAAACCAATAGTGTTCCTGTACACCAATAATAAACTCACAGGTAAAGAAATCAGGAAAATTCTCTTCACAGTAGTTTGAAGATGATTATGACCTGAGTACAGACTGCCAAACTGTATTTATTATGAATAATTTGCATATTCCACATCATGTGACTCTGTTAATGCAATTAACTATTATCTATATATGAGTCAACTGTTTTCCCACAGACATCAGATTCTTCTTCATCTACACCTCTCAGCACGTCAGCCATCTGGTCTAGAATGACCAGATCTTATTAAAGGACAAAGATCTTTCCCGTATCTTACTCTCAACCTAATACCTACTTCAGGGTCCATTTGCTCCTTCAAGTTTCCCCAGGTCGTCAGCTCTTTCTGATCTCACTGTACCTTTGTACCCATAGCTCATAGACTGGTACTGCATGCTCTAGTATATTGTTTTTTAAACTTATTTTCACTGTCTCATTTTAAACACCTTAAGAATAAAAATCTTGTGCTATAATACTTATGCAACTGCCACTGTACATACCAGATGTACACAGTAAATATTTCTTATTCAGTTGTTGACTCATGATGTCATTTTCTTCCATTCCCTCAGTGTTTGTTTTTCTATCTTATTGCCAAGTCTATTGTTTTATTTATCTCTTTTACTATCAAGCTGTTCAAAAGTGTGATCTATATTTCTTGCTTCTGTTTTGCTATTCAATCTCTTATTTTTTATCTTTTTTTCAGTTGTGATACTAACATTTTTATTTTTTATTTTATTTTTTTTGACATCAGTTATTTTATTTTAAAGAAAAAAAATAAAAACAATGGTACAAAATCTCAAAACAAGATTTTAGGAGAGTAACAATGGTTAGTACATTGTGTATTGTTACTGCCAAAGTAGTTTCATATATTACAAGATATAGGCAAGAAATAATAAACAACATAGGTACAAACC
>NW_004524609.1:1407921-1428592 GCF_000260255.1 Octodon degus | reverse complement strand
AGTGCTAGTGTCTTCTGCATTTGTACTGGGTGGACTCGGGGCCTGAGACTGCATTTTGTTCCTTCTCTTTGTCATTTTGTATACCGCTGTCTTCTGACCATTGGTGTAGAGCTTAGATAGAGTTATTACCTTAGCACCAGGTCCGGATCTACAAAGTTCAGATTCCTCCAGGTGGGTGTTGTTTGGTTCTGGCTGCTGTGCTCCACTTCTTTCTGCTGCAGCCATTAGAGGTGAACCCTTTGTGTCTCTCTGGCAAGATGTTCTGCTCCTGAATCAGCTGGGTTGGTCTTGCCTCTAGCCTCTTTGCAAGGAGTTCTGCGGAAGGGTTCTGTGCTGGACCTGCACTCTGGGTCTATTCAGGATCCCGCAGCCTCGGTCGTCTCACTCACTCGCAGTACCTGGGCTCCTGGTCTATTCAGGATCCGAGGGGTCCCAGGTCGTCTCACTCTGCTGGACCTGAGCTCTGGGTCTGTTCAGGATCCCACAGCCTGGGTCATCTCTCTCACTCGCCGGGCCTGCGCTCTGGGTCTGTTCAGGATCCTGGCCTCAGTCGTCTCACTCACTCGCCGGGCCTGCGCTCTCTTTATCTTTTCTTTTTAAAAATTATTATTATTATTATTATTATTATTATTATTATTATTTTTGTGAACCCAGGGATTAAATTCAGGCCCTTGCACTTGCCAAGGAAGTGCTTATTCCACTGAGCCATCTCCCCGGCCCCAACTCCATAAAGACTCCTACTTATAGTTCATTATTTTATTCAAAAAATTTCTAAGATAATTGTATATAAGGGAGTAATTTCACAATTAAGAATACTATGCATTATACTAAGAGATCTCACTTTGATAGTAGCAGTAATTTCTAACGTTTGATAGCATAATAGAATAACTGTGGTTGATAATAATTAATTATTTTAAAATAACTAGCACAAAGGATTTTGGATACTCCCAGTACAAAGAAATGACAGATGTCTAAGGTGACAGAGATCCCAATTGCCTTTATCATTTATACTGTACACATGCACTGATATGTCATACCACATCACAATTATGTGCTCAAATAAAAATCAGAATGTACTTTAAAATTCCTGTGAAACATACCAGATAGGTTGTTATCTGGACTTAACTGTATACATATACATCTGAATTTTCTGATAGATTAAGTGACTTGCTTGAGATCATGCACAAGAGAATATTAATGATTTTCAACAAAGGTATAAAAAATGCTTATCAGGAAAAGGACAGTCTCTTCACCAATCAGCGCGAGGAAAACTGGGTATCTTTATGCGGAAGAATTGAAGTGGACACTCGACAAATGTACAGATCAACTCAAAATGGCTTAGAATTAAATTGAAGGTTCAGAACAATGAAACTATGTAAAAAAAACCAATAAAAATGTTTTGGGACATTAAAATGAGCAAGGATTTGTTGATAAGACCCCTGAAAGGCACAGGAAATAAAAGCACTAATAAAAGAATCCAATTACATCAAAACAAAAAGGTTTTGGGCTGGAAAAGAAACAATCAACCAAGTCACACAATCCACAGAACAGAAAAACATATTTGTGAACTATGCACCTGACAAAGGATTACTCTCTAAAATATATGAACAGTTCCTGCAACTCAATAGCAAATAAACAACACAAATTTTCAAATGGGTCATAGAGCCAAGTAGCTATTTCAAAAAGAAGACATGGCCAACAGGTATATGAAAAAAAAATCCTCAACTAGTGGTGATCACTAATCCCAGGGAAATGCCGTTCATAACCACCGTGAGATATCACTTCACTCCCTTTGGAATACAATTCCTGTTCTCAAAAAGATAAAAGATATCAATTGCTAGAAAGTCATCCTTACACATTGTTGAGGGGAATGAAAATTAGTACAATTTTATGGAGGGTTCTCAAAACCTCAGAGAGAAAACAGGGCTAGCAAGGGTGTGGAGAAAAAGAAAGCAAAACAAAAAACCCAAAATAAAACAAAAAACAAAAACTAAAAAAATCAAATAACTAATGTAGCCAGATGTAAAGTCTGCACACAAAAATCAATAGTGTTCCTGTACACCAATAATAAACTCACAGGCAAAGAAATCAGGAAAATACTGTTCACAATAGTTTGAAGATGACAGGTTATGGCCCAAGTACAGACTGCTGAATTATCACGGCCCTGATCCAACACGGCTGAACCCCCAACACAACGGCCTGTCTCCCCACTGACCGCTTCCTCCTCCTCCTCCCCACTCCAGCGCGGGCACACCTTCCTCTGACCTTTCCCGCCCACACACAGGAGCCTCCAATCAGCTCCTCGCGTGTCGCTGAACCTGCCCTCAAACTCCGCCCCAGCAAGTCCCTACGGTCTCTGGCTCCCTCGCAGGTCATGGGATCTGCCCATATTCTCTCCTGATCTCGTATCTTCAGACTTAATAACGGCCACCCTCCCTTTATTTCTGCTTCTCTGCCGCGCTGCCACCACTGCCGAAAAATGTAACACAGAGCATTGAATCTAGACCCATGTATCTCATCCTGTATTAAACTAAAATAAAAATGGATCAATGATCTAAATGTTAAAACAGAAATAATCTGTTGGAAGATAAGTAGGTAAAACTCTTGGAAAAGAGTTTTTGAGTACAATGCCCATTGCACACAAAATAACACCAAGAAGCAACAGATCAATTCATGTTCTACTCTACACAGTGAAAGAAAAAACCCAAAGAGTGAAAAGACAATCTAAAGAATGGAGAAAAAATATTGCCACTATGCCTCGGAAGACTGATATCTAGAATATATAAGAAACTCAAAAAAAGTTAGCTGCTCCCCCAGTGAAAGACCCAGTTCAAAAAATGGGCAACTTAAATGAGCAGACACATCACAAAAGAAGTCCAAATGGCCAATAAACACATGAAAAAAAAGTTCAACGTCTCAAACCATAAGAGAAATGCAAATTAAAATAATACTGAGATTTCATCTCCAGAAAGAATGGCTATCACCAAGAAATCAAATCCCACACATGCTGGAGCCAGGTGATGTGTACTCCTATAATCCCAGCACTCAGGAGGCTGCAGCAGGAGGCTCACCATGAATTCTAGGCCAGCCTGGGCTCTGCAGTGGGTGCGAGGCCAGCCTGCACTGCACAGTGAGACCCTATCTCAAAACAGAAGGTGCTGACGAGGATGTGCAGGAAAAGGACCCTGGTACACGGCTGGTGGGATGGCATCCTAGCAGAGCCACCAGGCAGGCAGTACGGAGGCTGCTCAGGACACTGACCAGAAGTTCCATTTGACCAGTGATTTCCCTTCAGGTTTCACCCCGAAGAACTTCCTCATGACACAGGCACTGACACCAGAGATGAGAGCGGCAGTGCTGGCTGAGGAAGTAGATGGGACCTGTTCACTTGGAGCCCCGGACAGCTCCAAAGCCCTGCACGTGGACTTCCCTGGGGACTCCAGGATGGTCCGGAGCTGGCATCAGCCCGAGGCGTGGGATCCCAGCACTGCCTCTCAGGATGCCCACGGAGACGTCTCACGGCTTTGCTCAAGATTTGGAAGCATGAAGGCCCCTGGCACCAAGAAGAGTTTGCTACCGGGCTTTCCTCGTGATGGTCCGTCCCGCTTGCTCCAGGCTGCTCTTTTCTTTTTCTACTTTATTTCAGCTTAAGCTCACTCTATAAGCCAATTTCTTCCTCACTCTTAGCTTTTACTTTTTCAAATAAACTTAGCCACTGCTTTTGGCTTGTTTTTGTTCAATTCTTTGTTCAGGATGAGAGGAATCTGGAATCTAATTCTGGAAGAAGAGAGCAGTGCAGAGCTGGTGCCATTTAACTGGCCGGCCACTTTGAGAAGGCGTTACCCGATGATGACACTGTGATGATGCATGCACACCCGTGGTTACAGCAGTGCAATTCGTAACAGCCAAATCTTTGAGGCAGCCATACTTCCACGAGCAGATGGACAGATTTTGAAAGTGTGGTTTTATATACAATGGGGCACTACTACATCATAAAGAGGAAAAAGCTGGAGTCACTTGTGGGAAAACTGATTCATCTTTGGACCATAATGTTAAGTCAGACATACAAGATTAAAAATCACATGGCTTCTCTTTTATGACAGACCCAAAAAATAAATAAACAGCAAAGCAAAAGATAGACAACAGGAAATGGGGAGATAAATCTTTTGCAAGTAGAAAGGGTCTTTATAGATGGAGAGGAAGGGTAGGAAGGGAGGGGGAGGAAGGGAAGGGAAGGGTGCGAACAGAGAACCACGGTCATGATGTGCAAGCGCCCACCCCACGAGGGATGGAGTCATTGTGCACCACAATCAAGTACCAGCAAAAATATAAAACTTTTCAAATCCTTAGAGTCTTATGGCCTACAAAACTTACCCTGGCCTCGAATCTAATCCTTGCTGGGGGATTCTAGATGGGACATCATCTCTTTAAACTTTACCTTTCTCACTCTTGATTATAAAATCCCCACTTAGTAGGAGAGTCACAAAGAATACATGACAGTGCCTAGTAAAACACGAAATACTATGCGAATGTACAGAATTCTTGTTTGTTAACAAATACAATATTATTTGAAACCAAACCTAAACCCATGGTCCCTCACTCTTTTGGTATTAGGGCCAGGGACCTGTTTCAGCTTCACAGACTGCGGGGGGGGGGGGGCAAAGGGTTTGGGGCCATTATGGTATCAGATTCTCATAAGGAGGCTGCAGCCTCGATCGCCAGCATATACAGTTCCCAGTGGGCTCATCCTCCTAGAAAGATCCTTCACTGTCTGCAGATCCGACAGAGGCGGAGCTCGGGATGTAACGTAAGCACTGGGGACAGGCTGCAAACAGAGCTGATGCTTAGCTTGCGGCCAGCCGCTGCCCTCCTGCTCCGCAGCCCCATCCTAACAGGCCCTGAGCTGAGGCACATTGTCAGAGACCATGAACTAAGCTATGGACATGATTACCCCTGTGATGCTCTTAGACTGGCAGTAAGAGCTGGAGAAGAAGTTTGATAAGTACATAAAACAAGCTGTTTTTACAGCCATCTTCAGAGACTTGAACGCTATTTCCTAAAGGGCAGTCATCACACAACACCGTAAAATGTTTCTCGGTGCAGCAGTCAAAAGGCAATGCCAAACTGGTTGGATCAGTCATTCTAGGATGTTATGAGAAAATTTCTAACAAAGAATAAGACAGCTCTTTATGTTCTCACGTTAATATAAAAATATAAAACAGTGGCGGCCAACCTGTGACACAGCGGGCACGCGGAGCCCTCTCTGTCAACACGTGTGCCACCGTGCCGCGTTACCCACAGCCTTGCATTCAGGTTCAATCGCAGTGTTAGCCCTTCGCAATAAGTGAGGGGGTGAGGGGTTGCGGCTTGGTCAATCACTGACATAGAATAATATGCACGTTATGCTTCCATTGTATAAATATCTATAGGAGAAAAATAGATGTCCATTTGTCCTCAGTAGTCATAACAATCTCAAAATACTACCTCCATAAGGAAATGATTACAATGATTAATTACTGGGAAACAGGAAGAGGAACTAGAAGAACAGGAAACCAGGCCGGCCAAATAGTTCAGTGGATTAAGGAGCCTGCAAGCAGGCGCAGGGGCCTAGGGCTTCAATCTCCAGGCCTGCTGTGCCGGCCCTGCCCCCGGGCATGGTGAGATGGAGATTGAGACTGGGCATGGTGACATGCGCCTGTAATCCCAGCTTTTGGGAGGCTGTGAACAGGAGAATCACTATGAGTCCGATCTAGTGGTGAGACCCTGTACACCCTGTAGACTCTTCCCTAAAATACAGGAAAAAAAAGTAAATCATCTGGACAGAAAAACAGAAGCATAAAAATATTTTGGGGAGATAGCTCAAGAGAATAAGCGCTTGCCTGGCAAGCACAAGGGCCTGAGTTCAATCCCTGGTTCCAGAAAAAACCAACACACACACACACACACACAAAACAAGAAACCAGGTAAGAGGGATATTTCCACCCTATACCTTATATTCCCTTTTATTTATGTTCTGTGTGAATATATATACATATATATATATATATATAATCAATCAGAAAATCAAATCCTTAGTGTCAGATTTTCAGCTTTTGTTTTTAGAAGACATATGATTCACTTTAACAGTAAGTAATGTTTAAAAGTTGACTTAAGTGAAGGTAAGATGCGCACCATAATCCAAAATAACCTATTAACTGCCTATCATTTATTCAGTATAATTGCATATCATATTTTATACAAATGAACCATCATTTGTACCAGTTATTCTATATTTGTGTATCACTTCCCCATGTTCTCACCTCTAAAATCTTGAAAGCGTTTATTGCTTTTCAATGCTAAAAGGGCAGCCTTTTGGGAAACATCTCCATTTTCTATAAAGAGAAAAACAACATAAAAATAAAGTCATAGATCAAGAAACATAAAAACCCTCTACTATTGGCTTATTTACTGCCCCATAAAGCATCTTATGATTTTCTCCCCTGCACACTTTTATGCATACCTACCCAACTCCTATTGATTGTTAAAACCAGTACTTCTTTTACATAATTTTTAAATTTTGTTAGTATGTGTTTGCAATTCATGCAGTTTACAACCATCCCGGGGCGTGGTCACATACACCTATCACAGCTCATTTCTTTTTTCCAGTGCTCTTCTTTCCCCTCGCTCTTCCCTCTGGTTCCCCTTTACCCGTCCTCATGCTTGTTGGTACTGTTTGTCTTAGCTCACGTGATGGCAAGCAGTGCTACATCAATTGGGGGTCAGGCTCCTGTACAGAGCACATCTGTACTCCTCTCACGCCCCCTGCCCCTCCTCGCTCCTCATCCTTGTTCCCTGGGGCCGTGTCTACTGTAAGAGATCCATCACAGGAAGATACTGGTGCAGGAAAGGATTTTCAAAACAGAACCTCAGCCACACAAGAAACAGCAGCAGCAAGAATCAACAAATGGAGTTCTCTCAGACTCAAAGCTGTTCAGCAAAAGAATCAGTCAGTAGAGTGAAGAGACAACCTACAGAATGGGAAAAGCTCTTGCCAGCTGCTTCTCAGACAGAGGACTAATATCTAGAATACACAAAGAACTCAAAAACTTCAACCACCTACAATTAAAGACCCAATCAAAAAATGGGGGAAGAGAAATGGACACTTCATGGAGGAAGAAACCAAGTGGCCAACAGATATGTGAAAACATGTCAGCATCCCTGGTCATTACAGAAATGCACATTAACACAGCACTAAGAGTCCACCTCACTTCACTAAGAGTGGCAATTGTTAGAAAATCAAACAAGACCAAATGCTAGCGTGGCCCTGGTGAAGGCGAACCTTGCACTGTTGGTGGGAATGCAGACCAGTACAACTGCTATGGACATCTGTATGGAGAGTTCTCAAAGAACTGAAATTAGAAATTCCATATGACCAGGGATTCCCTAGTGTGTGTGTAAGTCGTCACGCTACCACAGTCCCTGCATGCCAACGTATGGCAGCACCGTTCACGTACTAAATCCTGGAAGCAGCCTGAATATCCACCAGCAGATGACTGGATAAAGAAAAGTGGCATCTCCACACAATGGGCTACCACTCGGCTCTAATGAATGGCACACTTGAGACATGCGTAGGGAAGTGGATGCACCTGGACAATACAATGCTGCATGAAAGAGACCAGGCACACTGCTTAAATACCATATGGTCTCTCTCACTTGAGTGAGGCAACGTACAAAGAAAATGATGAAAGACAGACAGAAATGAACCCAGGTCTTACACCTAGTTTTCCAAAAAGCCTTGTTTGGATCCTACATTCCCCTCTATGTAATTCCTGCTTTTTTCAAAGCCTAACTTCTGAAAAATAAATGCTATTATTCAATATATCTATTCAACAAACCTCAAAGTACTGCCATCTCTAGCTTCCATCACTACTGAGTTTGGAGGGACCTGGTTATTGCCAAGCTTTTAAATTTTGGTCCAACCTAAAATCAACCTCTTCTGAAGCCTTTTTCTCTTGCTTCATTGGTACAGCCTTCCGGTTTCCTCCCTGCCATGCCGTTTGCTCCTTAATGTTCTTCAGAAGCTATTCTCTGCGCCATGACTGCAGCAGCAGCCCCTGCCCCACTCTGTCCTTGGCCCGCTCCTCGCTACGCTCCGTGGTTTTCCTGAACGTTCCTGCATATCGACAGTTCGCTGCTGGCTCCCAAGCTTCTCTTTACAGCTTAGGCTGAAGTCCATCGCATACCTTCAACAGCTCGTGCCCCAGCGCCTTGAATACATCATACACTCAATTTCTTGTCTTTGGCCTAATGCTGTCCCTGTGTTTTATCTTATTAAAGCGCACCTCCTAAAGCCAGACTTTAAGTAGGAAGCACACTCTCAGCCTCCCCACCTAATTAACAATGAGGCTCTGCCTCCTCCTCCGTCTCATGCTTATGCCTTCTTTCATTGTGAGGGCCAACGTCGTGGTTCTATATTTGCAAGTCCTAACCCAGCTTGCTTTCCCTCCAATGTCTCTCTGCTTTCGGTCTTGTCCTCCTTTAGTGCTTTTGCTTGTTTGTGTGCACATTTGAGTTTTACAAATAACTTTCTTTTGAAATTTTTATTTATATTAGCACACCGTGATCCTACGCATCACAAGGAGCTGGCTGATGCACTCGGAGCCTCTCAAGTGCCTTTACTCCCCTTCTCCTGAGCATTCTCCTTAACTCCTTGCAGACCCTGCATTCCTGAGTTTTGTCTGCTTCCCATGCCTCACACTGGGTTCCGATGGGACCTCCTCCCGGAAGACTGCTCCGATGCACTTCCTTCAAACTTGCTGGGTTAAACCTCTCTTGTCTATATTACACCTTCCGCCTACCTCTCTCCGTGTAGCACTGTGCAAGTCACTGGATATTAACTTCCTATTCTTTTATATGCTTGGTGTCTACATCTCACCTCACTTACTAAAATTTGCCAAAAGTCATTATTTTATCTTTCTTAAGTACATGACATGTCGCGCAACACCCGACACATAACAGGTGCTAGCATCAGGTCTGCCCCCTCCAGCCCATATGCTGGGCAAAGCGCAATCCCGAGTTGTTTGCGTGTGGTGGAACTCTGCCCGGAAAGGATACCACGCAGAGGCCCGAGGCAAAGTGACTGATGAAGCAGAGCCAACCGCCTCTCAGGAGCATAAGGAACAAAGCATCTTTAGGAAATCTTAAATTAGTAAAAAGTATGTACACAATTGCTACCAAAATTTGGAAATTATCTGTTAGTTTCTCTGAAAGCTTTAAGGATTCACGTTATGGTTTGTGTCTAGGTGTCTCCCCAGAGCCTCATGCAGTTATGGGATGGACTTCTAGAGTTTGTGATGAACTCATGATCCACAGGGATTATGGGTGATCCAAGGCAGGGATGATGGGTCTGAGTACTGCTGGGATTACAGGTGTGAGTGCTACACCCAGCCTGAGGAGGATAGCCTGAATGTAACGTGAGAGAGAGAGGGGGACAGACTTCCTCTCTGCCGCCACTGTCGCCGCTACTCCTCCATTTTGCTCCCTGCTCTTTCCACCACCAGGAACGGCGGCCTTCTGCCACGTGCCTCTCCGCCTTGAAGCCAGCTGAGTATGGACTGAAACCTCCACTAACTGGGAGCTAAATAAAGCTTTCCTTCCTTCATTTTGAGTGTTGGGTATTGTCCTATCAATGAGAGAAGAGTAACTGAGATACTTCATATTCAGGCAACCTACTGCCACAAATAGCGCAGGTAGAATGGAGCAAGTTCTGTTCTTCTATCAACCATTCTCCTCCCCACAACCTTCTCACAGTTACAGCAGCTTCCATGACTTATACGGAGGTGCCCAAAACAAGTATTCTTTAATAGAAATTTTTAATCTAGTTAGTGAGGTAAGATTAAAAACAACAGGATGCTTTATGAGGCTATAAAGTAAAGGCTTTAAGAAGATTATTAATCTTACTAAAGTATTTTATATCAGATTCATAATTACTATGGAACTGTTCCATGAAGAGTTTTTTCCATTAAGTTAATTTTTAAAAAATTATAGAGGATGAGTAAAGAAAGGAAAAGAACCCCAGAGAACTCCTAGGAAAATCAGCGTATTATAATGAAATATACCACTGATGTCAAGCATTTCTTTCAACATCTGGTATTCTTCAGGTTCTAAGGGAACGTTCAGGCTCCTGAGAGCATCTTCCAAGTCACTGACTTGAACTTGGTCGTGGCTCGCCAGGCTGACGGTGTTGAGGGCAGCGCTCACACCTGGAAGCACAAGGAGGCTCTGTAAATCACTTCATGCTCTGCAGAAATGTGTCCTTACTAATTTTCTCAAAAAAATGTGTCTATAATTCCAGGCCACTTTTCTAATATTTATCTAAGTTAATATTATGCTTAAGTTTCTAAAATTAATGAGTCAAAATGCCTTTATTCCATGTACGTCCCTGAGGCAGTTTATTTTATCTTAAAATCAAAAAATAGGATGACGGGTTTTAATATTTAAATGGAATAAAATAACCAATTTTTAAAAACTTAAATATAGCCTTAATTGAATATCCTAGGAAATGTATAATTTGGGTCACGAGAGAGACTGCAGGACTTGTCTACATCTGCAACGAAGCTGCCCAAATCTTTTTTTTTTTTTTTTTTTTTTGGTGGAACCGGGGATTGAACTCAGGCCCTTGCACTTGCCAGGGAAGCGCTTATTCCACTGAGCCATCTCCCTGGCCCAAAGCTGCCCAAATCTTGATGAATGCCTAATTTTTTTCTCTTTATAGGGTCAACTCATCTATTTAATTTTTATTTTTCCCCTAACTTGTATTAAGCTATTAAAAATGCCCCCAGAAGGGGGAGTATTAAGGTTTTGAAACATATAGTATCTAGGTGGCCATTTACCAACTCTAAGCCAGCTTCCCCTGGGTATGGGGCAGCAGGCCAAAGACCAACTCACAGACGCATCCAGGATCAGGACCGGGTCCGAGGAGACGTGAGCAGCCAGGCGCCCAGGCTGCCAGCACTCCGTCCAGCAGTGCACCTCCCCACGCCCCCACCCACCCCCAGCCTACACTCAGAGCAGCCCAGAGCGCAGATCTCGCTTCCCACCCACTAACGGGAGCAAGCTCAGGGCTGGGGATGGCAGCCACAGGCTCAGGTGCGTGGAAACAGGGGCTCTGACGTAGGAAGCGCACCTCACAGCACACTGTCCCTGAAACTCTGAGGAGAAAACCACACCTGGCTGGATCTCAAAGCTGCCGATCTTGGGAAAACTACTCATTCAGAAACATAGGATTCTTTTCTTTGGCTCAAGCTGTTTGTTTGATTCGTTTTTAATCTTTATTTATTAGGTACAGGGTCTTGCTACAATTTGGACTCATAGTGATCCTCCTGTCTCAGCCTCTCCAGCCCTTGGATTACAGGTGTGCACCACCACACCTGGTTTTGGGGCCAATGTGGCGCACCCAGGGTTCAGGGGCCATACAGCATGCGGTACTGGGAGTTGAACTCTGGTCCTTGTACTTACCAGGTAGGTTCTTTGTTCTTTCCTGCAACTGTCCTTAAACACTATTAACTTAATTTTACTCCTCAATTAGACCTCATAATTTTCTCTCTCCTTTTCTCTCTCTCTCTCTCTCTCTCTCTCTCTGTCTCTCTCAACAGTGATTAATTATTTTTCAAATTTTTCTTTCTTCATTCTTTGGTTCCCAACTCTCTATACCTTATCAAATATAACTACAAATCCTTATGGATTTCTAGATAGTTAACACTATCGATGTAGAGTACTCCTCCACTGACAGCAGAAGAGTAGATATTTAGTAGATACTTACTGTGGGTGAATAACAGGTAAATAATTGTGTAGTGTTTAAACTATAAGCATAAATCTCTTTTCTGTAGTTAAGGTTGGTACATAATTGTACCTTACTCAATACTATACGAGGTACTGATTTTCTTATTGGAACTAACATGACACAGCTTTTGCTTTGGTTTTAGTTGGTTTTTGGTTTTAGTTGGTTTTCTTGGGATGCCAATAAATAGTTTGACTTAGTACCACTACAAACACTGTGCCCCATTCCTGGAGAACTGGGGACTGGGGCAAACACGTTGCGGCTGCCCATCCCAACAAAACAAAGGTGGATGCATCCTGGGAAAGAGGCAAGGACTAGATTAGCCATGACCAGAGGACACTACTGAAAAGTGGACATTAAAGAGGTCTCCATACCAGAAACATAGCTTTCTGCTGCAACTGACCCATAAGCTTCAATACAAACAAACAAACAAACAAATGGAGAAGACAAGCCAATAAAATGCCTTGAAAAATAAACAACTCTGGAAAGCTGACCCATGAGGCACTGAAAGGAGGAAACCAAAAACCACACCAGATTGTTCAAAACCATCAGGGAAATGACAAAACAGATCAGTAAGGTATTTGGAAAGCTCACATAAAATATAATAAAGAGACACTGAACCAAGTAAACAAAAAGATCAATTAGTCTACAGAAGACACTATAAGAAGCTAGCAGAGTTAAACAAAAGGATGAAAAATATGAATGTCCAGGATAGAAGAGAGTTAAAATCCATTGAAAGGCTCCACAGTGGACTAAGCGCCTGCTTAGGCAAGCGCAGGGACAGGGTTTTGACTGGTGCTGCATGCTGTACCGGTCCTGCTTCTGGGGAATGCGGAGCCAGAGACAGAGTCTGTAATGGTAATCCCAGCGCTGGGGAGGCTGAAAACAGGAGAATCACTACAAGTCCAAGCTGCATAGTGAGACTCTGCACCAAATTCATACATTTTTTTTTAAAAAGGCTCCAAATAGAAATTTAGGAGATTAAAATTTCTATAAAAAGTATGAACATTCTCCAGGTATAGTGGCACTTGCCTGTAGTCCTAGCACTTGAGAGGCTGAGGCAGCAGGCTCTTGTGGTTCAAGACCAGCCTGGGCTACAAAGTGAGCTCAAAGCCAGCTTGCACTGCACAACAAGGCCCTGTTTCAAAAAGACAAAAGCAAAAGTATGGACAAGAGGTATGTGAGGATAGATATCAAAGTTAGAAGACAGGGTGGTGCCAGTGGCCAGCTCATGAGAGCTACCTTAAAAACCATGAGAGAGCATGAAGACTGGACCCAGCAGCTCCTAGATGACGCAAGGAGGGCTAATCTGTGCCTAGCAGGAACTGGTGAACAACTAGAAGAGAACACAATAGGGTAAAAAACCGCTTTCAGAAATGATAACAGAAAATTGGGTGTAGTGGCACAAGTCTATAATCCTAGTACTCAGGAGGTTGAGGCCGGAAGATTGCTCTAAGCTCAAGGTCAGCCTGAACTAAAGAGTGAGATCCTGTCTCAAAAAATATAACAGAAAACTTTCCAAATGTGGAAAAACAACAACAAAAAAGCCCCATATGTTAGAGTCTCACAGAACTCCAAAAGCCAGGCTCTCGAAAGTGCATCCCAGTGATCTACTGTAGTCGAAATCCCCAAATGCCAACTCAAAGAGTTTTAACAGAATTGTAAGGCTATGAATCACTATGGAGATAGGCCCAGTAGAATTATGGAAGAGTCTTCAGTACAAACTTAAAAGCCAGGAGAGTTTGAATGAAGTGTTTCAAGCTCTAAATGAAAAGAATTTTCAATCCAGGCTGATATATCCTGTAAAACTATCAAAACTGATGGAGAAGTAAGACACGTCAACAATATAAAGCACATAAGAAATTCATGATTAACAAACCAGCATCCCAAAAAATTATTTAGAATAATACAGAAAATAAAACAATGAATCTAACAATGACAAAAGTTCATTGAATGCATACAACAGGTTTAGTGAACTGCTAAGTAGAAGGGAAAGATGTGGAATCAGTAATAGGAAAATAAGAAGGGCAAGAATAAGTCAGTAGCTATCAATAATAATTCTCAATGTGGATGGTCTCGATTCATCAAGCAAAAGACATGGCTGGCAATTTAAACCAAGAAACAAAATTCAACAGTATGACGCATACAAGAACACACTTAACCAAAGAAGAAACTCATATATTTTATGCAACGTAAGCCTTAAAAAAGTAGATGTAGTTGTCCTCTTTTTCGTCAAAGTGGAATTCAAGCCAAAACTGATCAAAAGAGGCAGAAAAGGTCACTAACTATTGGTTAGGGGAACGATCCCACTTGAAGAGATAACAGTTAACAATGCGTATACACCACCAACAATGCATTGAACTTCATAAGAGACACACTACTGGGCCTTAAGGGACCAGATGAACATAAACACAGTTATAGTGGAAGACTTAGCACTCGACATCACATTAGACAGATCAACTAGGTATATATAGGATATATAAAGAGATAAGGAAACAACCCAACTTTAAAAATAAAGCAACAGAAACTTCACCAAAGAAAATGCACACATAGCAAGGGAACATTTCAGAATACATTCAACATCATTAGTCCTTAAGAAAATGCAAACTTGGGCAGGGGATCTAGCTCAGTGGCACAGGCCCTGACTGGCAAATGCAGTGTCCTAAGTTCAATTCTGGGTACCAAAAAATTAAATAAAAAAGAGAGTGCAAATTAAACCATAGGTTTCCGCGAGGCCTGGTGGCACAGAACTCTACTCCCAGCACTCTGGGAGGTTCCAGGCCAGCCTGGGCACCTTAGTGATTTAGCAAGATTTGATTTCAAAAAACGAAAAGGACAGGGATGATATTATCCAGTACTGAGAAAAAAAATGAGCTACAATACTACTTCTTAGAATGGATAAAATTAACTAACAATATCAACTATTAGTGAGAATTTGGAGGAACTAGAACTCCAAAATGATTTTGGTAATGGTGGGAATAAAAGAAAACTTCTGTAACTGCTTTAGAAAACACTTCATCATTTTCTTAAAAATATAAACATACCACACAGATTATGGCCTGGCCAACCTATTCTTTGGTCATTGACCAAGAAGAATGAAAGCATATGCCCATTTAATGACTTCTATGTGAATCTTCACAGCAGCTCTATGTAAAAGCCAAAAATTGAAAGTAATATAACATATACCACCAAATAATCACCTGCAGGATGATCAATAAACCAGCATCCCCAAAAAATTATTAGAATAATACAGAAAATAAAACAATGAAACTAACACAACAAAAGTTCATTGAATGCATACAACAGGTTTAGTGAGCAGTTAAGTAGAAGGGAAAGATGTGGAATCAGTAACAGGAAAATAAGAATGACAAGAATAAGTCAGTATCTATCAATAATAATTTAATTATTATATTATCAATAATAATAATTAAAATGGAACACTATTCAGTTATAAGAATTAATTACTCCTGGTCCCGCATGCTACGTGGGTCCCACCCCTGGGCACACTGAGCCCCAACCAAGTCAGGATGTGGTGGTGCACGCCTGTAATCCCAGCACTGGGGAGATTGAAAACAGGAGGATCAATACAAGTCTGAGCTTTGTAGTGAGACCCTGTACCAAATACATAAAAAAAGAATGAATTACAGATGCAGTTTACACATTGATGAATCTCAAAATTATTATGCTGAGTAAAAGAAGCCACAAGAAAAGAACTCACCTGCTTCTATAAAGATCTGGCAAATGCAAACAGAAATCTGTTTGCAGATTTGCAGTGACCAAAAGCAGATCAGTGGTTTCCTTGGAATACAGGCAAGGAAAGTGGAGGAGAACAGGAGTGATTACCAAGGGCACAAGAATTTTCTTGGGTGGGGAGCATTTATTTATTTGATTGTAAAGACAATTTTAAAAGAGATATACCCAAATCATGAATTTTACTTAAAATATAGATTTTTATATCAATTATACCTTAAAATGCTGTTTTTAAAATAAAAATAACAAATGCCAATTAAAAGTATGATAAATACCTAATTAAAATATCGATTGACCCACCTTTACTTATAGGAGCACTCTTAATTGTGTCCAAATTCTCCAAAATTTGTTTGAGACTTATTTCACTATTTTCTAAAAATACAAAGAGAAAGGATTATTAAATGGAAAGTGCCAATCCTAGTAGTCATTAAATTACCATAAAAGATAAAGGTGGGTACATTTTATAATTTTTGAAAATTAGCAGGAGAGAAATCAATTAATTTAAAAGTTTAACCCAGAATCTATTCCCTCACAAGAAGAAAAAAATTATATAAATATATTGATTTACTTTAAGTAGTTAAATATTGTGTATATATACATATATTTGTATCACAGTTTTCATACTAAACAGAGGATGCTTCTGAAAAATATTTCCAGGAGAAAACAATCTGAATTTTAATTAGCTCATTCTATCCCTCAGTTTTAAGGATGGCTTTGTCAGAAAGAAAATAAAAACATTGGCAAGGATATTGTAAAATGAGGACTCATAACCTGATGGTGGAAGTATGTATTAATATAGTCATTATAAAAAATACAGAAATTCCCACACCCACCTCAAAAAATTAAAAGTGAAACTACACATGATCCAGAAATCCTAGCTCTGTGTGTATAGCGAAAGAAAATAAAGCCAAGGACAGAACTGCATTTCCACCCTCACTGCAGCATTACTCTCAGGAGTCAAAATATTGAATGAATTAAGGGGCCGCCAACAGATACTACGGAAAGGAAATGTGACAACACACAACAGAATAGTATTCATTCTTTTCAGAAGCAAATTGTATCCTTTGCCACAGCACGGATAAACAGGGAGGGCAGAACGTGGAGGGACTATGACAGTTACAGAGACAAACGCTGCATGATCTCACCTCTGTGTAGACCCTAAAAATGTCAAACTCATAGAAATAGTAAATGCTGACACCACTCTAAAATGCCAAACTCAGAGACACAATAAAATGTTAGCACCAAGGCGGGGTTGGCACTGGGGTGGGGATAGAGTGGGGCAAAAGTTCATTAAAGGAAACAGTTGCAGTTGGACAGCAGGAGTAAATTTCAGAGATCTGTTGTGCATGAAGGTGACAATAATTAACAATAATGAATATTTTAATTGCTCAGAGTAGATTTCAAGTGTGGTTAACCACAAAAATTATAAATATGTGAGGGTATAATAGTTTAGCATGATTTAATTATTCTACTATATAAAAATATTTTATACTGCATATATGTACATTTTTATTTGCCAATTATAAAACAAACATTTTCATTGACCCAAAAATCATAAAGAGCAAAACAAAGATGGATAATAAAAGGTAGGGAGACCGATCTCTCTCAAATGTGAATCGGACCAAGAGATGGAGAGGAGAGGAGGGGCAAAGCTGAAGACAGGATTGAGATGTGTCATGTACATACATTAGTTCCACTCAAGGAATGTAAACATTACATAGCACAAACGGGCAGCAACAAAAATAAAAATAACTTTTAAATAAAAACTAAGGATACACATATACAACAAATATTTCAAGTACACAGAAAATCTGCTTCTTTAAACTCAACATAAACAGCACTTTCAAAAATAATTCACCATCAATAGACGCCAATCCCAGGATTTCTTGCAGTGTCTTCTGCTTTAATGGAATCCCAGCACTCACGAGTCTGGCGCTTAGTTCATTTGCAGTCATCTTATCATTTCTAATTTTTTCAAGAGATTTTATCTCTTTAAGTAAATCTGTAAGTACAGAAAGAACAAAGAACAGACGATGCAGTTATGGCAAAGCCCTTTCTAAGCTGTAATACCCACAGCGTGCAGAGAGGTAGGTAATTCTATGAAGAATTAGGAGTAAAATCGCTTTTAAAACATATTCATAGACTTTGATTTTAAAAGTCAGTTAAATAATAAACAAAATGTAATCTACCCTCATTCAGGTAAAAGTTAAATTTCTGCAAAATGTTTGTTAAAGTTCATGCTATTTGTTATTTCCTTTCTTTTTTTTTTTTGGAGGCCAGAAGAAGCCTTAGGGCATTTCTGGTTTGCTGTATCTGGATTCGAACCACTGCAGCTTGAGCTTGAGTGCTTTGTTTAAGCAGGCACTTAAACAACTGAGCTAATGGGCAGGCCCCCTGTTATTTCCTCTCAAAGGTGTTTGTACTGCATGCCTCATTATTACACAGATTTTAAACTTTTTCAAGAACAGTTAACCAGGGCTGGTGAGATGGCTCAGTGGTCTAAAGCACCTACTTAGAACAAGCTTAGCAAAGCACAGGGACCGCGGTTCAATCCCCCAGCACCACATGCCAGCCAGCCCTGCCCCCTGGTGGGCTGAGCTGGCCACACACACACACAAATAAATAAAAAATTTAAAAAAAAAAAAAAAAAAAAAAAAAAAAAGAACAGTTAACTGGCAGCTTTTAGAAGGCAAGAAACAAAAATGGGAATCCCAGCAGTACAAGAATGAAAATTTTGAAACAAAATCTACTATAGGCTGAAATACACTTAGTCACACACTGTTCTAGAGTTAGAGAGCCTTTCAGCAGTTTTAGGAGCACTAGAGCTTCTGAGTATTTTTTAGAACATATTTAAAAGTATTTGAGAAAAACACCTCTGTGGATATTAATGGGAGTGAGAGAAAATAATTATGGTAGTGAATATTTTATTTTATAATGTAGTATATAGACAGATTAGTTCCTTTGAGGAAACATTTTAGGCATTTAGTTCAAAATAATTGTGCTTAAAGCATAGATTGACTATGTTAATAAACTGAAAAAGGAAAATACAGCTTTTCAAATAAATAAAAAAGACAAGAAAAATTTAAGTAAAAGAGAAAGCATTAACTACAGGAATAAACAATCTATATTTTAGAAAGATAAAATATATAGGATGACTTCAGGTCTTTGCTTTTAATTTTTATTATTTTAATGTACTTACTATTGAACGGTGTTGATGACTTAGGTGAATTAATGAAAGCTTCAATTATATTTTTTGTTGCTGCTTTTTCTGCAAGATTGAAAAAACAAAGTAGGTTTTAAACCCATTCAGACATGGTTCTGGTATTATTCCACTCAGCTTTCAAATTTATGGCATCATAATGCACACACTAAATTGTAAGCACACATATATACACAGAAATACAAATTTTATAAAATAGTACTTACCATCTGTGATACACTCTGATATCTTCTAGTGAATTTTTAAATTATTCTATATCACATTTTTTAAGATTTTTTTTTGGGGGGGGGCTGGCTCAGGATGCCTTCAGGGCAGGTCTGGCAAGGCTTGAGGATACGGGGCTCAAACCACAGCATCCTGAGCCTGACTGCTTTGTTGAAGCAGTCACTTAAATGACTGAGCTAATGGGCAGACCCCCCTATATCGCTTTAAATGATATTTCGAATCTACTAAATTTATTTCCCAATACAGTACACAAAATAATGCACAGTATATCCACATAGTAACGTAAGTACACAGTAATTTTTATTGAAGTATTTATAGAGGACCAGGGAGCTAGCTCAGTGGTCTAAGCACGTGCCTGGCAAGCACAAGGACCCTGGTTGGATCCCCAGTACCACATGCCATGCTGGCCCTGTCTTGGGTATGCCAAGCTAGCCACCAGGACTGGGCGTGGTGGCATATGCCTGTAATCCCAGCACTGGGGAGGCTGAGACAGGAGGAACACTACAAGTCTGAGCTGCATAGTGAGACCCTATACCAAGTAAAGAAAGAAAGAAAGATTAAAAAAGAATTTTTAAAATAAAGTATGTATAGATACTGATAAAGAGTATGAAAAAATGTCTAGGGCTGTTACTTGCAAAGATGTTTCCAACAACAAACACAGAAAACAAACAAACAAACAATAAGACATATTTCTTCTGCAAAAAATAAAGCTTTCTTTTGATGATAAAGAGGACAAATTCAATTTTTTCCTCCTCTCAATCAGCACTGCCTACTTGACACTGAAGAAAACAAAAACCTCTAAACAGAAACAACGTATGTATGAAGGCCACCAATCACTTCTCAAGTAAAAATTCTTTGATCTAGTAATAAAATTTCAGTTTCTTCACAATTAGTCATAATGTCACACATAAATACATCTTGTCTTATGACATGGCAGGGCCAGCACTCCCTGCACATAACATGGCCCTGCGGATACTGAAGAGCACAAGCTGAGGGAATCTGAGAAACGGCAGATGCGGGAATGAGTCCTGCACGGCTCCTGCACTCCATAAAGATTCTCATGAGATGCCCTCTTTACGAGGACGCACTACCCTTATTTGCAAAGATAAAGTAGCAACGAAAGATATACAACAGAAGTTTTTAAGGTCTTTATCTGTCTCTCATCTCTCTCTTTTACCTTATACTGTGACCCTGAAATAGGAGGTGGCTTCAACAGTGAACCAGTCAGCTTTCAGGGGCAGATTTGTCATAATCAGAGGAGAACAGGGTAAATAAATATTTCTGGTACTGTACAGCTGAACACCTGGATTAACCCTCCTACTGAAAAGGACTAAAATATGTTTTTTTAAAAAAATATTAAACATAGCAGTTTGCTGCCTAGAGAGTAAGACATTTCCAGAAGAAAAAGAAAAAAACAAAAACCAAAATTCATGGACATCTGTAACCCAGAAGCACGACAGCTGCTTTTCAAAACAAAAATGGATAAACTTTACTTTGTATTTCAAAGAGTCAAAGTATACACCCGATAGCTTGGTTAATGCTTAGTCTCTTCCTTCTCTTCTTCTTCTCCTCCTTCTCCTTCTCCTTCTCCTTCTCCTTCTCCTTCTCCTTCTCCTTCTCCTTCTTCTCCTCCTTCTCCTTCTCCTTCTCCCTCTCCT
>NW_004524609.1:1395808-1407641 GCF_000260255.1 Octodon degus | reverse complement strand
TTTTTTTTTACTATTTTTATAGAAGAAGGAGGAGAAGGAGATTTTCTGTCTTTGGTATGCTACAGTTTCATTCTGATACATTTTTGTATTGATTTGATTTTACCTGTGGGATTTGTTTGACTTCATTAATTAATAAGCTAAGATCTCCGTCAATTGTGGAAATTTTGCAGCAATCAATTTTCAAAAAATATTTTTTTCTGCAATCACCCCTTTAAGGTTTATATCTGGATATCCCCTAAAAGCACGATGTGCCCCAAGACGGAGATTCTTAAAGGGGCATCAGAGCGGAATCTCTGTTCGGAGGCGGGGCCTGGTGGGAAGGCCCAGGGCGTGAGAGCAGGCCGCCTGCACAGCTCTTGCCCTCAGCTCTCCGCTTCCTGGGCGCTGTACTGACACAGCTTCTCTACCACAGCGCGCCCCGCAGTGCGCCCTGCCTTGGAGGCAGCCCGCCATGGACTGACCCTCTGAAAACTGTGAGCCAAGAAAACCTTTCCAACTTTAATCTGTGAGTTTCAGTACTGTGTCTCCGCCTCGAGACAAGTGAGTAAGGTACGCCTTCTCTTCTCTGTAGCAATAAATACTAGACCTTCCCATTTTTGTCTTTTTTTCTTTTTCTTTCTTTTTTTTTCGGATCCGGGGATTGAACTCAGGCCCTTGCGCTTGCCAGGGAAGCGCTTATTCCACTGAGCCATCTCCCTGGCCATTTTGTCTTCTCTGCCTCTTGATTTTTTGCTACATTCCAGTTCTTTGTCTTTATAGGATGTATTTTGTATAGTTTATTCAAACTATTTTGCATTTAGACTTCTCTCTTCACCTGTGTTCAATTTTCTGATATTCTTATTCACTGATTTAGATGATTGTATTTTTAATTTGTAGAAATTGGGTTTTTTTTTTTTCAAATCTGTGGGAGTTTTCATTGTTTTTATCTTCCTCTACAAATTATCAAGTTCATTGTTTACTTCTTTAGATGAATACCAGAGAATAAGAATAAACAAAGAATAAAATAAAAAGAATGGAAAATATGCCAAAAAATGTAAGGCCAGATTGGCATCAGACAAAATGTACTGTAAGGAAAGAGCTTTATTGACAACAAAGAATCAGTTTACAATGGGGAAATAGTCTTACTCTTTCCAGGAAGTTAAAATAAGTTTAAATTTGTATGCATCTAGTAACAAAGCCTCAAAACACTAGAGGAAAATCCTGCCAGAAGTATAGGAAAAAAGAAATCCTTTATTATCATTGGTAGTCTATTTTTTAAATGTATTTAGTATAGGGTCTCACTACACAGATTGGACTCAGTGATCCTCCTGTTTTCATCCTCCCAAGCACTGGGATTACAAGCGTGCATCACCATTCTGAGACTCGGTGGCTGGCTCAGCGTGCCTGGGGGTGGGTCCAGCATAGCATGTGGTACTGGGGATCCAACCCTGGTCACTGCGCCTGCCTAAGCAGGCATTACTGATATTCTTCAAATTTCTTTTAAAAAATGTTTTAATCATTTATTTATTATTTGGTACAGGGTCTTGCTACACAGCTCAGACTCATAGACATCTGCCTGTCTCAGCCTCCCCAGTGCTGGCATTACAGGCATGTTCTTCTACACCTGGCTTCAGGGCCAGCCTGGCATCTGGGGACAGCATACATGTGGTACCGGGATCAAACCTGGGTCCTTGTGCTGGCCAGGCAGGCACTTAGACCACTGAATTACCTCCCAGCCCTTAAAATTCCTTTTAATAAATGATATAAAAAAAGTGGGTCAGGACACACAAGATATGAAAATATGATTAAAAATATAAAAATATGATAAAAATATGATTTTTAAATACCAGGAATATTTTCTGTAAAATGATCATTTTGTAATCCATAATGCATATTTAGAGTAAATCTCAATAACTTACTGAAATACAGTTAATTTAGAAGTTAATAACAACACACTCTCAAATTTAGAAATGAAACATAGTGAATTATCCATAGATCAGGGAAGAAATCATTAAAAGGTCAGGAAACTATTTTTTTTGTCTTTTTTTAAGGATTTGTATTTATTTATTTTTTCTTTTCCGTATTTGAGGGAAGTTACATTTCTTGTTATATAGGTCTTGCTTTATCTTGGTCTTAACCATCCAGCAGAAAAGTAAAAAACGAGGTATAAAAAGTAAAGCCATGTTAATATGCTGAGCTGTAAAAGGCTCAAGTCAAAAACTTCTGGCATGGCCAGTCCTACAGATAACCCACTGCTATTGTGGACTACTGGACTATATTGGTTTTTTTGCTGAATTCACATACCTACAATATTTAAATGGCAGTGGAATACCCATCTCTGACAAAACTAAACAAAAAAGAGGATATAAATGAAGGACCATTTTGTATCTGTATATAGAAAATAGGATAGACATACAGCTACTTGCTCTTAATTCAATGAGAAGAAAGATTTATACTAATAGTGTTTGGACAGGATATTATTTCTGCATCTTGTACTATGAATAACTACTATGAAGAGAACAATATCCAATGTATTAATTATTGTAACTGTCTTACTAACCTGTTTTGAAACTGTCTCATTGCTATTTGTTTCTCAATAAAATCAATTAAAAAAACCAAATAGCTCAGCGGATTAAAAATTACCAAAAGTGATTTAGGAATGAACAAAAAATCTAAAATATCACTATGATGTTAAAAAGAAGAAATCAAAAACGATGCCAAATTTTTATACTTCCACTAGACATAAAATACATACGCATTTCCAGGGTTACATAAATTGTTAAGATGTAGAAAAATAAACAATACTTTCAAATGGTGAATATATTTTATTTTAAATTTTCACAATGTTAGTATAAAAAGAACTCTAATTTTCACTCATAAGTAGGGATCTTTAAATCTTAAATAAGGTATTAGAAAATGGCTCAGCAATATATGAAAATGAGAGCCAGCCAGATAGCTCAGTGGATTAAAGCTCCTGCTTAGACAGATGCAGCGACTGGGTTCGATCCCTGGCGTGACTGCCCCTGGGGTGCACTGAGACTGTGACTGAGAGTGGGCGTGGTGGCACCTACGCCTGTTATCCCAGTACTTGGGAGGCTGAAAACAGGGTAATCACATATACTCATATCCAATACTCAGATATGAATCTATGATACTCGGATATGAGTTCGATCTACATAGTGAGACCCTGTAGACTCTGTACTAAATACATAGAAAAAATACATATGAAAACAATAATGCATAATGAGTTTTTTCCAAAAATAATGGTGGCATCTGTGGAAGCTGAACCCCAGCTGTGGCTGCTGACCAACTCTAAGAATGGTCTGTACTTTTTGTTCCTTTTCTGTCAACAGGAGTGCTGACAGAAAAATGGGCCAAAGAAAGAAAATGTACAAGTACAAATAATATAGGTCAATGAGAAAAAGGACAATTTCTCAACAAATAATATGTGAGAAGCAAAACTACAAAGCTTTTGGAAGATCATACAGAATTCCTTCACGATCTCCAGAGAGTAGCAGGGTTAAGAAGATATGAAATGTACCTATTCACCAATGTACCTATTCACCAATAAAGTAACTATCTGTAGACCTTAATACACTGAAGCACAAATGTCAACAAATGACACCACAGTGTGAAAAGATGAGCACAGCCCACCAGAAGATACTGGCAAAAATACTGCTAAAGACTAGCACACAACATATATAAAGACTCTATGTCAGCACTGGGGGGAAAATAGAGAAGAAATTGCACAACTCTTGACTGGGTATTTCATTATAAATAGAAAACCAAACAACTAAAAACATAGATAAAACACTCAAGTTTATTAATAGCTAGTGTAAATAAAAATCAAACAAAGACAATATAAAAATATGAAGTGCTAATTAAGATATAGAACTAAAGGAATCTTCACACTTTATTGGCAATGTAAATCATCACATCTACTTTTTTTCCATAATTTTATTGAGAAACAAATAGCAATGAGAGGTTTCAAACCAAATTGGTAGGACAGTTTCAATAATTAACACATTACATACATTCTTCCTAGTGGTATCACATCTACTTGGAAAACATCAGACATTAGTTAATAAAATAGAACGTGAACACATCCTAAGACCTGGCAATTTGCCTAATAGTGTACTCAGAGAAAGTCTTGCTGGCCAGACATATAGCTCTGCAGCATAAGTGCTTGCCTGGCAAGCGCAAGGTTCTGAGTTCAATCCCTGGCACAGCAAAAGTGAAAAGCCCTGCATATGTATATCAAGAGTTAGATACAAAACCTTCTTTCTATGACAGCATTATCCAAAAACTTCAATGTAAATTCATCAACAACAGGGCAGTTTTGTTTTTAAATTGTGGTTTGCTCATGCAATGGGGACCTATTTAATAGTATGAATGAACAAGTCATAACTACAATCCCTCTGGATAGATCTAATAATTCTGAGATAAAAGCAAACTACAATATATATATATATATATATATAGTATTATATATATATATATAATTTATTTAAAATACAAAGACAAATCAAAGTAACTACATACATATATATTACATAGACATATTGTAAGGGGTAGATATATAGTAAACAATGAAGAAAAGCAAGAAAAAAGTGGTTATCCCAAATGCCATCATAGGAATTACCCCTACTAAGAAATGAGAGGGATAGGATCACGCATGCAGGAGGCTCTTAGACTCACAATCCTGTCTCCGCTTCCCAAATTCTGGATCACAGGCACACACCACTGAAAATGATTAATCTTCTAATTTGAGATTGGCTACCTGTATTCTGACATCATTCCTTGAACTGTGCATGTCTATTTAATAATGCTATGTCTGATATATTTTACAACACAATAAAACACAGACTTGAATCTCTTGAATGCATGCTTTGAGATCCACACCTCCGATACATGCTTTCTACCTTTTTTTCTGAATTTATGGCAAGGACTGGATCTAGCGCTGAATTTAGCGAAAAGAAAGGATCAAAGGAAGGAAGAAAAATAAGGGTATAAAAAGGGTAACAAGGACACAGGTGTCCTAAGATAATTTGTACAAGTTCTTCTCATTTTTCCTAAATAGCTCCAAAGCAGAGAATCACACTGCCAACGTTCTAGGG
This sequence comes from Octodon degus, assembly GCF_000260255.1. Lineage (NCBI taxonomy): Eukaryota > Metazoa > Chordata > Mammalia > Rodentia > Octodontidae > Octodon > Octodon degus. The sequence goes on along the minus strand of NW_004524609.1, from coordinate 1,402,545 downwards.
GCCTTCAAAATGACCTTCGGCTCTGAAGCAAAACCTACAGGCCTCTAATGATAAGTATCCCCAGGTTAGTCACCTGACAGCCATTGACAAGCCAGCATTGACTACGCAATACTAGTAAGACAGCCTTCAGCATAAACATGAAGCTGCAAAGAATTATTATGGGACCAAAATAAAGGAGGAGAGTCAAAGAGAAAAATAATACTCAATTTGAAGAAAATATAGAAATATACACTGCGTATTTGCTGATGTTAAACTTCAGTAAATAGACACTAACTGCTGGAAAGGTGACAAACACCTACCTAACATTTCCTTACAGAGTCATTTATGCCAACACAAGCACATAGCAAACTCCTCTTAGCAGACATGAACAACAAAAATAAAAGAAGCTAAATTTATTGGCATGATCATAGGATCTCTCCTTTTATTATTTTTGTTTTATTTTCTACCCTCTCACTGTGTAACGCAGCTGGGCTGCAGACTCAAAATCCTGTCTCGGCTTCCCACAATCTGAGATCACAGGCATATACCACTATGCCAGGCCTATCTCATGATTTTTTAAAAAGTATGTGTTGGGGCCAAGAGATAGCTCAGTAGAATAAGCACGTGCCTGGCCAGTGCTGGGTCCTGAGTTCAATCCCCAGTGCCACACACATACACACACACACACACACACAGTATTTGTTGTTACAAAAAAGGTAGCATTATAATCTTGAAAATAGAATTTGCCTATCATACATACAATTAAAATATTTCCATTTTTATAGGCTTTATTTTAAAGTAAACTTACTTTTAAAGTTATAATTTATGCCTTATTATACATGTTTTAGCTTTTATTTGAAAGACTATTACAGTTTCACAGTTAATAGCTGATGGTTGCCTTTTGAACAGATGATCATAATTTACAAGTACATAAGCATTGGGCAACCAAGTTGTTCTCAAATTTTCCATGCTTCCATGAACACTAATATCTATCTATACATATAAGTATTTTTTTTCTGTATTTAGAACAAGGTCTACAGGGTCTCACTACATAGATTGGACTCCTAGTGATTCTGCTGTTTTCAGCCTCCCAAGAGCTGGGATTACAGGCGTGCACCACCACGCCTAGTCTCAGTCGCTCTCAGTGTGCCCGGGGGCGGGGCCAGCACGGCACACCTGGATGGAACTCCAGCCGCTGAGCTCTGCCTAAACAGGCACTTTAGTCCGCTGAGCTATCAGGCTGGCCCTTATATATTTTTATTTTTCAAAAATTATCATTAGATAAATTCCTGAGTTAAAAGATTCAGAAGTTTTACAGATCGCTTTTGTAGTTAAATTGTGCCACAGTGGAATGCAGACAACCGTAGCAGTCATACACTCTATTTATTTATTTATTTATTTATTTAGTGTGTGTGTGGCCAGTTCAGCCCACCAGGGGGCGGGGCTGGCTGGCATGTGGTGCAGGGGGATTGAACCGTGGTCCCTGTGTTTTGCTTAGCTTAGCTTGCTCTAAGTAGGTGCTTTAGACCACTGAGCCATCTCACCAGCCCCAGTCATACACTCTTGGCGTACCTCGTCTTATATTAGTGTTGCATATCAACTGAAATTCACGTACTTGGTTAATGAGATGTTTACTCATACTTTAGAATACACTAAGCCAGAAAAACATGCAAGAAAAACACCCACATGTCTCACTCTGAATACATGTACAGCAACTCAGACTTCAAATATCTGGATCAATATATATAAAACTTCTCAGTTGAGCAATATTGACAAGATTTACTTGATTAATATGATAAATAATAAATAATAAAGGAATTCCAGAATTAAAGATAAACAGTTCTTATATAAAATGACAGAGAAATGGACCAAGAATTTACTGCAATGCAGTGCCTACCCTCAACCACAGCAAATAGCTAACCAAGTGCTGTTTGTGTTCATCTGTGAGATGAGCTACAAGCCATGTCCCATACAAATTCTCCACGTAAGTAGGAGCATGCAGTGGACGCTTTCTAGTCACTCCAGGCATCACTTGATGAATCTTACTACTGTCTTTCACTATCCCATCTAGTCTAACAGTGATTTGAGTCTCACAGTAGCAAGATGACTAAGTTTAGATTCCACATCAAAGGACTGTTTTGTGAGGAATATTACCTCTGTAATATAGGACAGGGCAAGTGGAAGAATAAGGCTCTATTATATTTTTCATTTTAACCACTACACTCCAATAAATGAGCATGTGGTCTTAAGACATTAATAACAAGATTACTTCTTTGCATTAGCCTTGTCCAAATAAGAGATGATCCAAAGGCTTTCCAAAAGGATTGTAGCAGTTCTGTGGCTAATATAAAGAGTGATGAAAATATACAGGAAATGTTAAAAGTTAAAATGTATTATAGCAAATACACATTGCCACTGATATCCTTCAAAATGCTCCCCTCACTCCGAATACATTTACTTCATTGTTCTTAAGCAGTTCTGGAATCTGCTTTCATGAATGTCTTTATGAGGTGTAATAAAAAATACAATGGATGCGACTACTGTCATCAAACAGAAAGGCAAGCTCATAACAATGCTATGGTATGTCCTCATCCACCTTATTCACTGGACCTGGTACCATATGACTTCTGGCTTTTCCCCAACATTAAAATGAGCAGGAAACCTAAACATTTCAAATCAGGAAAGCTAAACATTTCAAATCAACTCAGGACAGCAAGGCAGCCATGATAGCATAACTCAAGACATGGAAAAAGACTTCAAGAACTATTTCCAAAGGCTGGCCAGATAGCTCAGTATACTAAAGTGCCTGCAAGTACAGAGACAGGGGTTCAATCCCCAGCATGCTGTGCTGGCCCCCACCCTGGGGCACACTGAGAGAGCAACTGAGATTGGGCATGGTGGTGCACGCCTGTAATCCCAGTGCTTCAGAGACTGAAAACAGGAAGGATCACTACAAGTCCAATCTGTGTAGTGACACCCTGTAGACCCTATACTAAAATACAAAAAATAATTTAAAAAGAACCACCATTTCTGAAGATGGCAAAAAAACCACCAACAACAAAAGATGGAAGGACCATGTTCAGAGAACGTGTTTGAAGATGATTCATGGCAACGTGTTTTTTAAATTTAAATATTCACCAATTATAGAAATATAGATATGAGACAAAAGCCTCATGTCCCAAAGGAGCAGGGAGCAGTAGACAGCACAGGCATAACTGCTGTCTCTCACTTGTAAAGCCCGGCAAGCTGGGATTCAAGGCTGCAGATAACGGCTTCTCCTGCTTGCACCTTCTTTGATCCCTTGCTTGGGATGTTATCAGCTAGCATTTGTGTGAACCTAGTGTTAGGCAAATGGTGGAAGCCAATAGAGATAGTAGTTTGTGTTCACTAAAGTAATTTTGCACATTCCTTAGCCTGCGTTTAGCCCTCAATAAATGTGAGATGCTTCTGAGGCTCTGGGCTCACTTGGAGAGAGACTAATCTCAGTGAGACCTCTGAGCCTATATTCATCGGGTCTTCTCATTGTTTCTTTCAGCACCAACTCATAACATACAACAACCAATTTTATAACAACTTCTCCAAACATACAGAATTTCTATCCTTAAGAAAGAAAAAGCTTTGACTTTGTATGCTGCTATGCTACTGAAACTGTGTATTAATCCTAGTAGCTTCTTGGTGGAGTTTCTTGGGTCTTCCAAGTAGAGTATCACATCATCTACAAATGATAGTTTGACTTCTTCTTTACCTGTTCTTATTCCTTTTATTTCTCTCTCTTGTCTAATGGCTCTACCTAATGATTCCAGAACTATATTGAATAGGAGTGGTGATAGAAGCCATCCTTGTCTTGTACCAGATCTCAGAGTAAAAGATTTCAGTTTTTCCCTATTTACAATTATATTAGCTATTGGATTGTCATAGATGGTTTTTATCAGATTGTGGTAGAGGCCATCTATTCCAATTTTCTGTAGGACTCTGAACATGAATTAGTGTTGTACTTTGTCAAAAAGCCTTTTCTGTATCAATTGAGATGATCATGTGGTTTTTGGATTCAGCTCTATTGATATAATGTATTACATTTGTAGATTTGTGTATGTTGAGCCACCCTTGCATCCCTGGGATGAATCCTAAATTGCCAGTTCTGCTGATAGCCCACTACTATTATGGACTATTGGACTATATTGGTTTATTTTGCTAAATTCACACACCTACGATACTCAAATGTCAATGGAACACTCATCTCTGACAAAAGAAAACAAAAAAGAGGGGTATAAATAAAGGATCGTTTTGTTGTGAGTATATATATATATATATGTATAGGGGTAGACATACAGCTACTTTCTCTTAGCTCAATGAGAAGAAAGATTTGTACTAATAATGTCTAGACAATATCATGTCTGCATCTTGTACTATGAATAAATACTACGAAGACAACAATATGCAATATATTAATTGTTGTAACTGTCCTACTAACCTGTTTTGGAACTGTCCCATTGCTATTTCTTTCTCATTGAAAATTAATAAAAAAAGAAAAAAGAAAAATTCAATCCTGAGGATATAGCTCAGTGGCATAAGTGCCTGTATGGCAAGGACAAGGGCCTGAGTTGGATCTTTTGTGCTGCAGTAAATAAATAAGTACACTAAATAAATAAATAAATAAGATACATAAAAAATAATAAATAAAGGAATCTCCACACTGATTTCCATAATGGATGAACCAGTCTGCACTCCCACCAACAGGTATACCCATATCTTGTACACTGAGCAACTACTTTAAAGTTAACAACATGAAACATATTAACTACTTTTATTTAATTATTGTTTTGTTATCAATTTTTTTGATAATTTTTCCATAAAATAAAATGTCTCAAATCAATATTAGCACAAACTTTAAAAAAAAAAAGAAAGAAGAAGGTGGGAGAGCTTCTGGCTACACTGGGCCAGCAGGACCTGCCAGTACCAGCCCAGGCGCAGTGTGGGTGAAACCCTCTTCCACCCATTGGGATCCAACCCAACAATCTGCAGCAACACCCCACCCTGCCTGCCAAGTGAGAATTTCTGCCGCGTTCTGGGGACCCCCAGATCCACTCCTAGATGAGGCTCGGTGAGTGTGCGGGAGAACTGCCTCTCCCTGCTACTCCACCTTGTCCACTCCAGATTCAGCTCAGGCCTGGCATACAGGCCTGAGGTGAAACCCTGCAACTGCAATCCATGCAGTGAGTGTAGGGGACAGAACCACCCAGCTAGTCCAGAAGCAGAACATCTTGCCACAGGGGCAGAACAGGTTCACTTCCAAGGGCAGCAGCAGGAAGGAGCTGAGCACAGTAGCCAGACCCAAGGCAGGCACAGCTGGATAGATCCAAACTTTGTAGATCTGCACGTGAACTTCAGTAGATGCTAAGGTTATAACTGCAACAAAGATCTACAACAAAGGTCAGAAGACAGTGCTACACAAAAGGCCGATGAGAAAGAACAAAATGCAATCTCAGAACCCAAGCCCACCCATAACAAGTGCAGAGGACACTAACACAGAACAAAGTGGGAATCACACAGCTGAAATCAATGAATCAATGGCTTCTGAAATAAAGAAGCAGCTGCAGAAAGGTATAAAGGAATTCAGATTGAAAATGAAAAAAGAAATCCCTGAATTAATAACATCTGCAGTAAAGAATCAAATGCGAAACATATGAAGGAAACCCAATGCCCACCCAGAACAAGTGCAGAGAACACTAGCTCAGTTCAAATGTGTCAATTAATAGTGTCGATAGTAAATAAGCAACAGCAGAAAGTCATAGAGGAACTCAGATAGGAATTGTTTTCTTCTAGGCCACCTCAAATGTATGAATTAATAGCGTCAATAGTAAATATGTAACAGCAGAAAGTTATAGAGGAACTCAGAGCGGAATTTTCAAAAATAGGAAAAGAATTCTTGGAACTCACAGCATCTGAAGTAAAGAATCAACTAGAGAAACATAGGGAGGAAACCCAATTGAAAAAAACACTGCAGTAAAAGAATTAATAACTGCTTCTCAAGAGACATTGATAAAAAAATAAAGATTAGAAAAATGACAGATTCCTTGAATGAGCAATAGAGGAAAGAAATACATTGCATGAAGCAGAGTCAAACAGATACAGAAAAATTTAAAATCTCGGTCACAAACTTACAAAACCATTTAAATGAAAGTGAAGACAGACTTTCAGATCTTGAAACAACTGGTGCAGCTAGTGAAAAGGTAAGAAAGGATCTCTTAAAAACAACCAGGATGCAGGAAAAATAAACCATCACCTGCAAGATGATGCAAAGATGAACAATGTGAGACTAATAGGCATCAATGAGAAAGAAGGAGTCAATACAAATGATATAAAAAGAATATGGGCAGAGGTAATAGCAGAAAACTTCCCAAATATGAGGAAACAATCTGACATTCAGGTAACCGAAGCATAAAGAATGCCAAGTAACCTCAACACAATTAAAAACACACTGAGACATATAATAGTCAAGATCTCACAAATTCAGCACAAGAATAATATACTGAAAGCTGTTAGAGAAAAGAAGCATATCACATTCAAAGGAAAACCCATCAGAATGATGATAGACATCTCTTCACAAACCATGAGGCAAGGAGAGCATGGAGCAGAATACTTCAAGTCCTCTATGAAAATAAGGCCAACCCAGACTACTATACCCTGCAAAACTCTCTTTCAAGTTTGATGGAGAAGTGAAATACTTCCATGACAAAGAACAACTAAAGAATTTCATG
>NW_004524609.1:1393204-1395008 GCF_000260255.1 Octodon degus | reverse complement strand
ACAGTGCAATGAAACTGCAAATAAATGACAAAAGAAACCAGAAAAAAAATCACTAAATACATGGAAAATAAACGACACCCTTCTTAGCAACCAATGGGAAACAGAGGAAATTAAACAAGAAATTCAACAATATCTACAATTCAATGAAAATTCAAGCACAACTTATCGGAATTTATGGGATATGATGAAAGCAGTCCTCAGAGGGAAATTCATAGCTGTGCACTCATACATTAGGAAAACAGAATGGCAACAAATAAATACCCTAATGCTGCACCTTCAACAACTAGAAAAGGAAACGCAAACCAAACCCAGAACCCAAAGATGGGAAGAAATCATAAAGAGTAGAGCAGAAATGAATTCAATTAAGATGAAGAAAACAATTCAAAGCATTAACAAAGCAAAAAGCTGTGAAAGATTAAATAAAATCTTTGAAAGATTAAATAAAATCGATAAGCTCCTAGCTACCCTCATCAAAAAAAGGAAAGAAAAAATTCAAATACAAGCAATAAGGAATGGAAAGGATGTTATTACCACAGACCCAGTGGTAATTCAAAAGATTATCAATAGCTACTTTGAGAATCTTTATTCTCATAGAATAGAACACACAGAAGAAATGGACAGATTCCTAGAAAGGTACAAATAACCACAACTGAATCGACAAGATATAACTACTCTCATTAACCCAATAACAGCCAATGAAATATGAGATGTAACAAAAAACCTACTGATGAAGAATAGTCCAGGTCCAGATGGATTCACAGCTGAATTCTACAAGAAATTTACAGAAGATGTAGTCCCTATACTCCTCAAACTCTTCCAAAAAATTGAAAAGGAAGCAATCCTCCCCAAATCATTCCTGGAGGCAAGTATTATACTGATACCAAAACCAGGGAAAGACACAACTAAGAAAGAAAACTACAGGCCAGTCTCCCTCATGAACATAGATGCAAGAATCCTCAATAAAATCCTAGCAAATAGAATACAGCAAATCATCAAGGAGATCATACACCATGACCAGGTAAGATTCATCCCAGGGATACAAGGATGGTTCAATATTCAAAAATGTATCAATGTAATACACTATATCTAGAGAGCAAAAACTAAAAACCACATGATCATCTTCATTGATGCAGAAAAGGCTTTTGACAAAGTCCAACACTCATTCATGCTCAAAGTCCTACAGAAAATTGAAATAGATGGACTCTACTTCAATCTGGTAAAAACCATTTATGAAAACCCAAAAGCTAAGATAATTCTAAATGGGGAACTACTGACATCTTTTACTCTTAGATCTGGTACAAGACAAGGATGCCTGCTGTCACCACTCCTATTCAATATAGTTCTGGAATCATTAGCTAGAGCCATTAGACAAGAGAAAGAAATAAGAGGAATAAGAATAGGTAAAGAAGAAGTTAAATTATCATTATTTGCAGATCACATGATACTTTTCTTGGAAGACCCAAAAAACTCCACTAAGAAACTACTAGAAAAAAAAAAGAAGCTATTAGAATTAATACAGAAATTCAGTAGCATAGCAGGTTATAAAGTCAATACCCAAAAGTCAATAGCATTCCTCCACACAGATAACACACTGAGAGGGAAATTATACAAAGCGTACCTTTTACAATAGCATCAAGGAAAATGACATACCATGAAATTAATCTAAATAAGTCAAAGATGTTTTCAAAGAAAATTACAGTACTATTAAAAAAGAAATCTCAGAGGATTTCACAAAATGGAAAGATATTCCATGCTCCTGGATAGGATGAACCAACATTGTGAAGATGGCCATACTCACAAAATT
>NW_004524609.1:1379941-1390083 GCF_000260255.1 Octodon degus | reverse complement strand
GTGTTTGTAAATAGGATATCATGTCTGCATCTTGTACAGCAATTAAACACTAGGAAGATTGTATGCAATGTGTTAATTATTGAACCTGTCCTTCCAATTTGGTTTGAAATAAATAAATAAATATATAAATAAAAAACAGAGCATCAAGGGAGATTTACTTGTGACACCATTCATAGTTCAGCGTCTGATGGGGAATGAGTTTTTATAGATTGCTTTTGCTCTTTGCATTGATTTTCATGTCTATGATCTTTTCAAGAGAATAAACATAAAAAGCAATAAAAACAAAAACAAAAAAAGAAAGAAAATTCCATGTGAGTATTTATACTCCAAATGGGACAGGTAAGAAATAATGAGACGACTCACCATCCATTGCAGATTTCAGTGAAGCCTCAGGTTGGTCTTCATCTAAAGGATGCTGTATGCTCTTCAAGGTAGATAATAGGTCTTTAACTTCAACTTTTCCATCAGAGACACTATTAACAATGTTCCATACATCCTCTATTCCTATGTATAGATATTAATGACAAAATTTAAAAAGCACTTAGGTGTTTAATTTATCTAGATGAGCACATAGCAAAATGACTGAAATTAAATCATTTGTGGCCATACTCCTAAAACTTTTATACAGATTTAATACAATCCTGATCAAAATACCATTACCAGACCTCACAGATATAGAGAAAACATTCCTAAAATTCATGAACAGCAAAGGAAATCCTGGCCAACAAATGCAATGTAGAAGGAATCAAAATCTTTGTCTTTAGAACTCTCCAGACCAAAACCCAGGCATGCCACATGAGTGAGACCCCCCTGCCGTGCCCTTGGGACCCCTCTGGAGTTCCCCCCCCTTCAAAGCCACCAAGTGAGTGAGAACTTCTGCCATGCATTTGTGACCCCAAGATCCAGCCCAAGCCCAGGCCTGGTGAGTGTGTGGGAGAATTTCCAACTCCCGTGAGGCTACCCGTGGGAACTCTTCAGACCAACACCCAGGAATGCCACATGAGCAAGGCCCTCTTCCATGCCCTGGGGACTCTCCACCCCTCCGGACACCATCTCCCAAGCCCACCAAGTAAGTGAGAACTTCTGCTGTGCTCTTGGAGTCCCCCAGACCAGCCCAAAACAGGCCCAGTTAGCGTGTGGGAGAACTTCTGCACAACCCTGTGCCCCCTGGGCCAGTGGCACAACAGAGGGGAACAACAGGTTTACTTCCAAGGGCTGCACCAGGAAGGAACTGAGCACAACAGCTACACCCTAGCCAGACACAAGTGGATAAACTCAAACTTAATAGATGTGCACCCAAATTTCAGTAAGTGCTAAGATTATAACTGCACCAAAGCTCTACAACAAAGGTCAGAGGACAGTGCTATATGAAATGACAAATAGAAGGAGCATAATGCAATCTCAGGCCTCGAGCCCACCCAGAACAAGTGCAGATGACCACCTCAGCTGAAATATATGAATTAATAGCGTCACAAGTAAAGAAACAAAAGCAGAAAGGTAGAGAGGAACTCAGATCAGAATTAATTGCTGAAATAAAAAAAGAAATCTTGAAATTAATAGCATCTGAAGTAAACAATCAAATGCAGAAATATATGGAGGGAACCAAATCTGAAAAAAATCTCTGTAGTAAAAGCATTAATAACTGATTCTATAGAAGGCATAGATTAAAAAAATAGAAGAGATAAGAAAAATAATGGATTCCTTGAATGAGCAATACAGGAAAGAAATAGACTGCATAAAGCAGAGTCAAAGAGATATAGAGGAACTTAAAATCTCCATCACAAACTTGCAAAAACGTTTGAGTGAAAGCGAAGATAGTGTTTCAGATCTTGAGATGCTGGTGCAGGTAGTGAAAAGCTCACTTAAAAACAACTAGGTTGCAGGAAAAAATAATTCATCACCTGCAAGACAATGCAAAGATGGACAATGTGAGACTAATAGGCATCAATGAGAAAGGAGTCAATAAAAATCATATAAAAAGAATATGGGAAGAAGTAATAGCAGAAAACTTCCCAAATATGAGGAAAAATTCTGACATTCAGTAACTGAAGCATACAGAATGCCAAATAACTTCAACCCAATTAAAAACACACCGAGACATAGTCAAGATCCCAGAAATCCAGCACAAGAATAATATACTGAAAGCCACTAGAGAAAAGAAACAGATTATATTCAAAGGAAAACCCATCAGAATTACAGCTAACTTCTCTTCACAAACCATGAAGGTAAGAAGAGCATGAAGCAGAGTACTTCAGGTCCTCTATGAAAACAAATTCCAGCCCAGACTACTATACCCTACAAAACTTACTTTCAAATTTGATGGAGAAGTGAAATACTTCCGTGACAAAGAACAACTAAAGAATTTCATGATGACAAAGCCAACCCTACACAGGCTACTGAAAGATGTTCTAGAGAGGGACCAAAATGATCAGAACTCCATGAATGAGAACAGAAGGAACCCACTAAATAGGGCAAATAATTAAACACAGGAAAAAAAGGGGTAAACCACATCAGATAAATAACATGTCGATCATAAATCAATACATCTCAATTATAACCATCAATGTAAATGGACTCAATTCACCAATTAAAAGAAATAGACTGGCACAGGGGATTAGGAAACACAATCCAACAATATGCTGTATATAAGAAACACACTTAACTCATAAAGATATTCATAGGCTGAAAGTCAAAGGATGGAAAACAATACTACATACCTCAGCACCTCAGAAAAAAGCAGGGGTAGCAATTCTGTTCTCAGACACCCTCAACTTCAAACCAAGAATGATCAAACAAACTAAAGAAGGCCACTACATACTGGTTAAGGGAAAATTTCAAGAGGAAGAGGTAACACTCATAAATGTACACACACCAAACACAGGAGTAACCAACTATATAAGACAAATCTTAATGGACATGAAAAGTCTAATATCCAATACCACAATCCTAACAAGAGATTTTAACACACCTTTATCTCAGAAAGACAGGTCAACCAGACAAAAAATTAGCAAAGAAGTAGCAGATCTGAACCAGAGCTTGGAAGAAATGGATTTAGTAGACATATACAGAGTGTTCCACCCAATGACAGCTGAATATACATTTTTCTCAGCTGCACATGGGTCATTTTCTACAATAGACCAAATACTGGTCCATAGGCCATGCTTAAGTATATGGAAGAGAACAGAAATTATCCCATGCATATTATCTGACCACTGTGCAATGAAACTGGAAATAAACAAGACAAGAAAAAAAAAAAAACATAATACATGGAAATTAAACAACACCATACTCAGCAGCCAATAGGTGACAGATGAAATTAAACAAGAAATTCAACAATATCTACAATTCAATGAAAAGTCAAGCACAGAGGCGGCGAGGGGGTGGGGTGGAGGGAAAAGCAAGCTAGGAGGTGCTGCGGCCGCTTCTAGTAGTTTCCAGGCGCTGCCGGGCGGCTGGGATCAAGCGGATCTGAGGCTGTGACCTGGACGCTCAGGGGACTGGTGGCTGGTGGCTGGTGGCGGCGAGATAGAAAAGCTGATGGCCAAGTGGGGTGAAGGCGACCCACACTGGATTGTGGAGGAGCGGGCAGACGCCACCAATGTCAACAACTGGCACTGGACAGAGAGGGATGCGTCAAATTGGTCAACAGAAAAGCTGAAAACACTTTTCCTGGCAGTGCGAGTACAAAATGAGGAAGGCAAGTGTGAGGTGACAGAAGTAAGCAAGCTTGATGGAGAGGCATCCATTAACAATCGGAAAAGCAAACTCATCTTCTTTTATGAATGGAGCATCAAACTGAACTGGACAGGTACCTCTAAGTCAGGAGTATAGTACAAGGGACATGTGGAGATCCCCAATTTGTCTGATGAAAACAGTGTGGATGAAGTAGAGATTAGTGTGAGCCTTGCCAAAGATGAGCCTGACACAAATCTCGTGGCCTTAATGAAGGAAGAAGGGGTGAAACTTCTAAGAGAAGCAGTGGGAATTTACGTCAGCACCCTCAAAACAGAGTTCACCCAGGGCATGATCTTGCTGACAGTGAATGGAGAGTCAGTAGACCCACCAGGGCAGCCAGCACTGAAAACTGAGGCGTGCAAGGCTAAATCTGCTCCTTCAAAAACCCAGGCCAAACCTGTTGGTGTCAAAATCCCCACTTGTAAGATCACCCTTAGAGAAACCTTCTTGACATCACCGGAGGAGCTGTACAGAGTGCTCACCACCCAAGAGCTGTTCAGGCCTTTACCCACACTCCTGTGATGCTAGAAGCAGACAAAGGTGGGAAGTTTCACATGGTGGATGGCAACGTCTCTGGGGAGTTTACTGATCTGGTCCCTGAGAAACATATTGTGATGAAGTGGAGGTTCAAATCTTGGCCAGAGGGGCACTTTGCCACCATCACCTTGACCTTCCTCGACAAGAACGGAGAGACTGAGCTATGCACGGAGGGCCGGGGCATCCCTGCCCCCGAGGAAGAGCAGACGCGGCAGGGCTGGCAGCGGGACTACTTTGAGGGCATCAAACAGACCTTTGGCTATGGCGCACGCTTGTTTTAGGGCTGGCAGCGGGGGCTCCAGCCTGCCCAGCACTTGTGACTGGGGCTAGTGACTCACAGGATTGTATCATCCCAACTGCTACCTTGGGGCTGGGGCCCTCTCCTCCACGTATACCTTGGGTTTGTGCATGTTTTCTGCTGGGTGGGGTCAGAGGGTAATTTCTCTTTTATGTGTACATACGCTAAATAAACATAATTTAAAAAAAAAAGTCAAGCACAACTTATTGGAACTTATGGGATGTGACTAAAGCAGTTCTCAGAGGGAAATTCATAGTTGTGAACTCACACATTAGGAAAACAGAACAGGAACAAATGAACACCCTAATGATACACCTCCAAAATCTAGAAAAGGAAGGGCAAACCAAACGCAGAGCCCAAAGACGGGAAGAAATCATAAAGATTAGAGCAGAAATTAATTCAACTGAGACAAAGAAAACAATTCAAAGAATTAACAAAGCAAAAAGCTGGTTCTTTGAAAGATTAAATAAAATTGATAAGCCCCTAACTAACCTCATCAAAAAGAGGAAAGAAAAAATTCAAATATAAGCAATAAGGAATGAAAAGGTGTAACTATCACAGACCCAGTGGAAATTCAGAAGATTGTCAATAGCTACTTTGAGAACCTTTACTCTCACACAATAGAAGACACAGAAGAAATGGACAGATTCCTAGAAAAGTACAAATTACCAAAACTGAGTCAAGAAGATGCAGTATCTCTCAATAACCCAATAACAGCCAATGAAATATGAAATGTATAAAAATCCTACCAACAAAGAAAAGTCCAGGCCCTGATGGACTCACAGCTGAATTCTACAAGAAATTTACAAAAGATATAATCCCACTACTCCTCAAACTCTTCAATGAAATTGAAAAGGAAACAGTCCTCCCCAAAACATTCCTCGAGACAAGTATTATACTGATTCCAAAACCAGGGAAAGACACTACTAAAAAAAAAGAACTACAGTCTAATCTCCCTCATGAAGATAGATGCAAAAATCCTCAATAAAATCCTAGCAAATAGCATACAGCAAATCATCAAGAACATTATACACCATGGTAGGTAGGATTCATCCCAGGCATACATGGATGGTTCAATATATGTAAATTTATAAATGTAATACACTATTTCAACAGAGCAAAATCTAAAAACCACATGATCAACTCAATTGATGCAGAAAAGACTTGTGACAAAGTCTAACACTCATTCATGTTCAAAGTCCCACAGAAAATTGGAATAGATGGCCTCTACTTCAATCTGATAAAAGTCATCTATGCAACACAACAGTTAACATAATTCTAAATGGGAAAAGCTGACATCTTTTGCTCTCAGATCTGGTACAAGACAAGGATGGCCTCTATCACCACTCCTATTTAATATAGTTTTGGAAACATCAGCTAGAGCCATTAGACAAGAGAGAGAAATAAAAGGAATAAGAACAGGTAAAGAAGAAATTAAATGATCATTATTTGTAGATGACATGATACTATTGGAAGACCCAAGAAGCTACTAGAATACACAGTTTCAGTAGCATAGCAGGACACAAAGTCAATACCCAAAAGTCAATACCATTCCTCTACACAGGAAACAAACACACTGAGATGGAAATTGGAGAAACGATACCTTTTACAATAGCACCACGGAAAATGAAATATCTTGAAATTCATCTAACTAGAGAAGTTAAAGATCTTTTCAAAAAAATTACAGTACTCTGAAAAAAAGAGATCATAGAGAATTTCAGAAAATGGAATATTCCATGCTCCTGGACAGGAAGAACCAACATTGTGAAGATGGCCATACTCCCAAAATTGTTGTACCAATTTAATGTAATCCCTATCAGACTACCACCAATATACCTCACCGAGCTAGAGAAATCATTCCTAAAATTTATCTGGAACCAGAAAAGACCTAGAATAGCAAAGGCAATCCTAGGCAATAAAGACAAGGCAGGAGGCATTACAATTCCTGACTTGAAATTATACTACAAAGCTACTGTGATAAAATCAGCATGGTACTGGCAACAAGTGGACCTGAAGATCAATGAAATAGATAAGAAGATGAAGAGGTCTCTATGAACACACTCAGCCACCTGATTTTTTTTTTTTTTTTTTTCAGAACCGGGGATTGAACTCAGGCCCTTGTGCTTGCCAGGCAAGTGCTTATTCTACTGAGCCATCTCCCTGGTCCACCTGATCTTTGACAAAGCGGCTAAACATGCTTACTGGAAGAAAGCTAGCCTCTTTAACAAATGGTGCTGGAAAACCTGGCTCTCTACATAATGAAAACTAAAACGACCCAGGTCTATCACCATGCACTAAGCTAAAGTCAAAGTGGATTAAAGATCTAAACATTAAAACAGAAATCTCCTGGCCACTCCTCAGCCCTTTGGCTCAGATCAAGTGCAAATCCTCCCACCATGTCTTTTTACCTCAGAAGACGGCCAACTTTGGTCTAAAAACAGGACCCATGAGAAACCTCTCCTCTGTTACGTTGTGTCAGGAATTTTGTCCTAGCATGGGTAAGGCAGTGACTAAAGAAATCAAAAGGTCATTTCTTTGATAATAAGAGGAGGATTTTTTTTGGGGAGGTGGGTGTGTTGGCTCAGCCTGCCTTAAGGGCTGGTCTGGTATGGCAGGTGGAGGTGGGGTTTGAACCGCAGTATCCTGTGCCTGACTGCATTTGCATGAGCAGGATCTTAAGCAACTGAGCTAACCAGCAGGCCCCCAAAAGATGAGAAAGATTTTTTTCTTAATAATAGGAGAGATAAATCTATAATAAGGTTTTTGAAGAATGCAAGCTAGCCAGGAATGGTGGTGCATATCTGTAACACCACCACTGAAGGCGGCTGAGACAGGAGTAGAGCAATTTTGAGTCCTGTTTGGGCAATTTAGAAAGACCCTGTCTAAAAATGAAGAAGGCTAGAGTTACTGCTTAGTAACAGAGTATCCCTGGACTCTATTTCCAGTATTACAAAGAAAAACAAAATTGCAACTTAATAGAATGCATGGAAAATAGGTAAATTCAGAGATAACTAAATTGTACAATATTATGAAAATATGTTCATAAAACCTAGGTTTTAAATATATGCTCCTATTATATTTAAATGAGAGGGTAAAGAAGAGGGGTTGCTTGGTTCTTCTTACAGTCATATCCCTTCATGTTCTAATCTACAAACCTTAATTTTATATTTATAGTCACTTCAAATTGCACTTACTTTGGCACTCAATAAATTCATCACTGTTAGTCAATTCTCTGATGAAATCTTCAAAATGTATCACTTCATCTTGTTTTTACAAAAAAAGAAGAAACAGATAAACTTGTTAAAAAGACCATTTGATTTTATAAAATCAGTTATAAAACACAAAAATAAAGTGGTAAACAGACAACAATCGTGATGAATGTAATATGTACATAAGATCTGAAATAAAAGATGTCAGAGATATTACTTTATTTTTTTCAAGAGAAAAATAAAATTATCTTTACTCACAGAAAATATGATTATGTACATTAAAAAGTTAGAAGAATATAGAAATGTTAAGTTTATAAATTCAGCAAGGTTATATAAAAAAATCTATTAAAGTGGCTAACCTTTTCCAACTTTCAACTTTCCTAGAGATATTACTTTAAAAAATAAATTTCTTCACTACAAATACATCAGTTTTTAAAAGTAAGCAAAAAACACCTTCAAAGTTTTGAGAGCTAGAGAGAGAGAGCTAGAGAAAGAGTTAGAGAGAGAGAGGAAGAAAAAGAAAGAGGGAAGGAGGGAGGGAGGGAGAGAGACACAGAGAATCTCTTTGGACATTTAGGGTGAAGCTTGTAAAATACTGAGTTTGTTGGTTTAAAGTGAAATAATTACTCACCATTAGGATTAGTATTATCCAAAGTCTTCTGTATTTTTTCATCTGTTAGATAGATTCCTATAGCATTTAAATTGTTTTGAATGTCAGAAATGGCTGTAGGATCATTTTTGTGAATGTCAAGGCTGTAAAGTTTGTCTTTCCCTCCTGTGAGGAGATCACCACCTTTAGAGAGCCACAGAAAATTAGGGAATGAGAGTATTTACTCAACCTAAAACAAGTTATTTGAAAATTAAAGTTAACATCATGCTT
This sequence comes from Octodon degus, assembly GCF_000260255.1. Taxonomy (NCBI): domain Eukaryota; kingdom Metazoa; phylum Chordata; class Mammalia; order Rodentia; family Octodontidae; genus Octodon; species Octodon degus. The sequence continues at coordinate 1,381,424 of NW_004524609.1, read as the reverse complement.
AAAACTGAAGCGCTGACTGGTTTCTCCCTTAGGCCACAAACAGGACAAAGATGGAGCCTTTCACCATACTGTCCAGCCTTGTGCCAGAGACCAGAGATCACAGCCGGTGCAAAAAGACACTAGCAATAAATGGCATCACGATGGCAAAATGAGAAGAAAAATTACCATTATCCACAGATATGACTATGATAGAAAGCCAGGAATTTAAAACATCTACTAAAAGAGGTTAGCAAGATTATAGAATACAAGGCCTTAAAATTATCTCTATATACATATATTATACACATAAAAAGGACACTGCAGTTTTATAAGCAAATAAAAAACAATTAAATATCTGGGATAAACCTAACAAAACATACAAGACCTCTTCACTGAAAGCTAAAAGCCATGACTAAACCAAATTAAAGGAGACCTAAATAAAACACAGAATCAAACTTCCATCAGTACTTTCTTAGAATATTGACAAGTTCATCCTAAAACATAAAGGAATGCAAAGAATCTAAGTAGGCAAGATACATTTCAAAATAAAAAATAGGTGTAATGCTATAATTCATCATAACAACAGAATAATCAAAGTACACTCATTTAAATTGAAAGCACTTGAAAAAAAATCAATACTCAAAAGAACAAAGTTAGAAGCACTAGGACTGGGGATACAGCTCAGTGGCACAGCACCTGCCTGCCAAGTGCGAGGCCCTGAGTTCAATTCTTGGTACCAAAAAGAAAGAAACAAGTACAACTTTATTCCAAAAACCTAAGGCCGGCCAGATAGCTCAGTGGACTAAAGCATCTGCTTCAGGGCACAGGGACCGACTTTTGATCCCAGGCATGCTGTGCAGGCCCCGCCCCCAGGGTGCACTGAGATGCTGATTGAGACTGAGCATGGTGGCATGTGCCTGTAATCCCAGCGCTTGGGAGGCTGAAAGCAAGAGAATCACTACAAGTCCAGTCTACGTAGCGAGACTCTGAACACCTTGTAGACTCTGCCCTAAATTAAAAAAAAAAAAAAAAAAAAAAACATTGCAAAGCTACCATCATCAAGGTAGTATTACATTGATGTCAAGGCAGATAGACATAGCAATGAAAGAATGGTCCACACATAGATCCACACACTCACACATGTAGAGACATATAACTAAAAGGAATAGAAATCAAAGTACAAAATAAAGATAATATTGTTGCTCAATTTAGGCATGCCTAGACAAGGAAAAGGGGAAAAAGTAGTGTTTGTCAAAATCTGGATCACCTACCTCATATCATATATGAAAGTTATCTTAAAATAGATCAAAGACCTAAATATAAGCACCATAACTATCACACTTTATCAGTGTAAGATTCCAATAAGGCATGTAACATCTTCATCAATTTATCCCTTCACCTCCTTTGGTCTCCCTGCCCTTGATATTCTCTTCTCTTCTCTTCTCTTCTCTTCTCTTCTCTTCTCTTCTCTTCTCTTCTCTTCTCTTCTCTTCTCTTCTCTTCT
>NW_004524609.1:1369364-1379841 GCF_000260255.1 Octodon degus | reverse complement strand
CTCTCTCTCTCTCTCTCTCTCTCTCTCTTTTGTGGTACCAGGGATCCAACTCAGGACCTTGTGCTTGCCAGGCAAGGACTTATTCCACTGAGCTCGCTCCCTGGCCCCTGAGCTATCTCCCCTGCCCCTTGATTCTCTTCTCTACCTCCAAAAAGTCAAACTTCTTGTTTCCTACAACTCCTTTATTTTACTCAATTATTTCTTACCAGCTTAGGTTTCTCATGTAACAGAAACCATGTTATATTAACTTTCTGTGCCTGGATTATTTTATTTAGCAACGTGATCTGAAGTTCCATCCATTTTCCTCCAACTAACATGATTTCATTCAAAAGAATGAAATATATATACTGAATATATTCTACCTCACCTGTTCATAGACATCTAGGCTTTCTATAGGGCTAAACCATTGTGAATTATGCTGCTGTAAACATGGGTATGCATGTATCAATATCACTGTAGTATGATGTTGTTATTTGCATAATACACCTGAGAGAGGTATAACTGGATTAAATGGAATTTCTATTTTTAGTGTTTTGAGGACTCTCCATACTGATTTCCACAGTGGACCGCACTATGCTAGATTCCCACCAACAATGCATTTGCTCTCACATCTTCACCACCATTTGTTGCTTCCTGTATTCCTGATGATAGCTATTCTGACTGGAGTAAGAGGGAATCTCAAAGTTATTTGCATTTGCTTCTTCCTAATGGATAAAGATGGTAAACACTTTCATGTAATTATTAGCCATTAGTATTTCGTCTTTTGAAAGTATTCATTTTAGTTGCTCATTTTTAAAATTGGGTCTTTTGGTTAGAGGAGATAATTTTTAGTTCTTTACAAATTTTAGGTAGTTAGTCTTCTGTCAGAAGAATAGCAGACAAAATGTTTTCCCATGCTGTAGGTTGTCTTTTCACATTTTGAATTATTTCTTTTGCTGTACAGAATCTTTTTAATTTGATATAATCCTTTGTTTTGGACTTTTATTTCTTGGAATTATTTTTTATGCTACAGCAGTATTCAAGAAGTTCTGCATGTTCTTGTGCCCTCAGGTGCTTCGCCTGTATTATCTTCCAGTAGTTTCAAAGTTTTGGTTTTTATATCTAGGTCTTTGATCTATTTTGATTTGATTTTAGTAGAGTACAAAAGATATTGATCTACTTCCAATCTGCCCATGAATTACCAGATTTCCCAGTATCATTTGTTAAAGAGGGTATCTTTTCTCAATTGTATGTTTTTTGCTCCTGTTGCAAAAAATCAGATGACTATCCATGCATTGGGCTTTTTTTGTGGCTTCTCTTCTATTCTTTTGTCTACATGTCTATTTTTGTTACTATAGTGTTTTGGTATAACTCAAAATTGGTATTGTGGTGCTTCCTGCTTTGTTCTTTTTAAAAAAATTTTTTCCAGGATTACCTTGGCAATTCTGGGTCTCTTCTAGTTCCACATGAATTTTAAGTTCTTCCATAGTTCTGAGAAGAATATTGTAGATATTTTATTTTATGTTTTGTAGTTTAGGGAAGAGTCTACAGGGTGTTCAGGGTCTCACTACTAGATTGGACTCATAGCGATCCACCTGTGTACAGCCTCCCAAGTGCTGGGATTACAGGCGTGTGTGACCACACCCAGTCTCAACTGCTATCTCAGCACACCCTGGGGGTAGGGCTGGCATGGCAGGCCCAGGGATCAAACCCCAGCCCCTCCGCCTGCTTGCAGGAACTTTAATCCACTGAGCTATTTAGCCAGCCCTGTTGTAAATATTTTAATAAAGATTACATTAAGTATGTAGATCATTTTGACAATAATGCCATGTTAACAATATTAAAGCTGCTTATTCAAGAACAAGGAATGTTTTCCACTTTCTAATGCCCTCTTCAGTCTGTACACTTGCTACATTTTCAAGTACTATATTAACCAGGAGTAGTGAGAATAAACACTCTTGTCTTGTTTCATTCATGACTTTAGAGGAAATGCTTTCAGGTTTTCCTCATTTAGTATGATGTTGGCTACATGACTTTTATTAGTTTGTGGTATGGTCCTTCTATACCTATTTTTGTCAGTTTTTTTTTTTTTAACCTTACAGGATTGTTGAGTTTTTCAAAGGTTTTCTCTAAATCTATTGAGATTATCAAGTTTTTTATTCTTTATTCAATTTATACAGTTTATTACATTTATTGAATTATATATGTTAAACCATCCTTGCATCCCTGGGTTGAAACCAACTTGGTCATAATGTATGATCTCCTCAATGAGTTGTCAAATTCTTTTTATAAGTGTCTTAATGAAGATTCCTGTATCTATGTTTAACAAAGATATTGACCCACACTTTTTATCTGATTTTGTTACCAGGGTAATGCTGTGTTTTTTAATGTTTTCATATATTTATTTGAGAGGCTGTTCATGTGGCTATTGAAAACATTACATGCTGTGACATGTAACGTTATTATGTCACTAACTCCCAAGATCACTCCTGGTATTTCTTGGTGGCAATATTTATTTCAGATCATCCATTGTATGACAATTGCTGTCTTTATAGAATGAGTTGGAAGTATGTCTTTCAATTGTGTGAAAATGTTTGAGGACTACTGTCATCATTCTCTAAATTTCTGGTAAAATTCAACCCTAAATCCATTTAGTCTTGGTCTTTGCTTTTGGCAGTTTTAGTTACTGCTTCAATTTTATTGCTCATTATTGTTCCATTAAATTTTTAAAAATATCTTATTGGATTTATATGTGTCTTAGAAGTCATTCATTTTTATAGATTCTGTGATATTTTTTGGAATGTAAATTTTCAAAATAATTCCTAATAATCTTCTGGATTTCAGTAATGTCAGGTGTAATGATGCTTTTATCACTTATAATTTTATTGATGTGGGTCTCTTCTCTCCTTCTTGTGGTAAGTTTAGCCAAAACATTCTAGAGTTTTTGATTGATTCATGGTCCATTCATGGTCTATCAATCTTATTATTTCAAAGAACCAACTCTAACTGATTAATCCTTATATTGTTCAGTGTCAATTTCATTGATGTCCACTCTGATCTTCATAATTTGTTTCCTTTCATTAATTCTTGGTTTGATTTGCTCTTGTTCTAGGATCTTGACATGTGTCATTAGACTGTTTTATTTGGTATTACTCTGTTTTTCTAATGTAGCGAGTAAGAGCTATAACATGGGAGTTCCCTCTTAGCACTGGCTTTATTGTGTCATGCAGAGTTTATATGCTATATATCAATGGTCATAGGATTCTAAGAATTTCTAAACTTCTATCTTGATTTCTTCTGTGACTCACTGATCATGCAAGAGTATATAATTCAATCTCCATCTTTTTCTGTTGATTTCTAGTTTCTTTCTATTGTGATAAGATGTATGAGATAGTTTCAGTTCTTACTTATTTTGGTAAAAAAGAATTTATTCAAATCCAGATCTGAAGAGCTGGAGAGAGCTGATTTCCCTCAAATCTGTCTTCTTTTGTGTGTGCTGTTTGTTTTAAGTCTCAAATATGGTTTATTTTGAAGAAAGTTTCATGGGTTGTTTACATAATTTGTATTCTGCTGTTGGATGAAACACTGTTAAGTCCAGATGTTCTAGGGTGTGGTTTAGTTGTTAATTCTTCATTGCTTTTTTTTTTTTTTTGTCTTGATGACCTATTTGTGAGGGTAGGCTTCTGAAGTTTCTCACTGTGATTGTATTTGTGTCAATCTTTGTTATGGTTTGTGTCTAGATGTTCCCCCAAAAGCTCATGTAGCACCAGAGGGGACTTCTAGAGTTTTTGATTGATCCATGGTCAAATGCTGGCATTATAGGTGTGAATACTGCTGGGGTTATGGCCAAGAGTGCTACACCCACTCTGGGGTGGGAAGCCTGAATGCAATATAAGGGAGGGAAAGAGGCTTGGTGGCTGCTGGCTGCTTCTCCCTTTTGCTCTTGTTGCTTTAGCTGTCTTGTGCCTCCATGAACTGCTGCCCTCTGCCATGTACCACTCTGACTCGGAGCCAGCCCAGTATGGGCTGAAACCTTCACAAAATGGGAGCTAAATAAACCTTTTTTTTCCCTAATTTTGGGTTTTGGGTATTTTGTCCCAGCAATGAGAGAAAAGTAATGTAAGACAGCCTTCTTTTATGTGAAGTAGTTCTTATTTTATGAGAGTAGGTGCACTGACAACTGATGGATATATTTACAATTGTTACATTGTCTTATTGAATTGTTCCCTTTACCAATATGTAGGGACACATAGTGTCCTTTGCTTCTTTTCACCAATTTTGGTTTGAAGTGAATTTTGTCAGAAATTAGAATAGTTGCTCCTCCTTGCTTTGGGTCTCCAACTGCTGGGAGTAACATTTTCCATACTTTCACTATGAGTATTTCTTTATGGATAGAGGATTCTCTTGCAGGCACTGTATAGTTGGGTCTTCTTTTTTCTGAAGTACCAGGGATTGAACTCAGGACCCTACACTTTTCAGGTAGGCATTTATGGGCCTTGTTTTTCATCCAGTTATCTAGTCTGCATCCTTTGCAGAGATAGTTAAGAACATTTATGTTAAGTATTGTTGAAAGATAGGTCCTTATTTGTCATTATATTGTTTTTCCAGTGCTTGATTCCTCCCCGACCCCTTTGTTCATTTTCCCAGTGTGATGTCTTCCTTCCCTTGGCTTCATGAATGTTTCTGTCTTCTTAAATACTCCCTTAAGCATTTTCTACATTGCTTAGCTTGTGGTCATGAATTTCTTTAGTTAATGTTTATCACAGAAGATCTTTGTTTCTCTCACAATTTTAAGGGATAGTTTTGCTGGTTATAATAATCTGACTTGACAATTATTTTTCCTTTAAGACTGGCCCATAAGGTCTGCATTGAAAAGACTGCTGATAGTCTGATGGCTTTGCTCTTCTAGAGAATTTGCTGTTTCTAACAGCTTTTTATCATTTTCTCTTTGAGGTTTTGGCATTTTTGACAATTATGTGTCAAGGAAAGGTGTACATCTTGGTCCTATTTGGGGTTCTAAATTCCTTCTTTAGATCTTGATCTCACTTAAAAGATTTAGCAAATTTTCTGTAATAATTTAAATGAATGAATTTTACATGCCATTAACTTCTAGTACAACCCCTTCTTCATGTTCAGTGACTTTTTTCCACATTGGATTGTTTCCCTTTTTTTAACTGTCAACTTAAATTTCACTTACTATTTTTTATTTATATTAGTACATGTTTACAATACATAGTTACATTCCTCATGTGAAATTGGAACATGTACATAACATAACTTAATAACTTTTTAAAAATCAACTTCTCCTCTCATCTGTCCTGTCATCTCTGTCTTTTTGACAGAAAAAATACCCAAAGGGAGGGAAAGAGGCTTGGTGGCTGCTGGCTGCTTCTCCCTTTTGCTCTTGTTGCTTTAGCTGTCTTGTGCCTCCATGAACTGCTGCCCCCTGCCATGTACCACTCTGACTCGGAGCCAAGAGATGTCTTTTTGACAGAGATGGCAGGACAGATGAGAGGGGAAGTTGATTTTTAAAATAAATGCCCTTCCCATTTATTTTGCTCTTTATTTACAATTCATGTTTCTCATACAAAAGAAACCTTGTGATATTTAAGCCTGTCTGTTTAACTTAGTATAGTTAACATTATGGTGTCAAGCTTACTCAAGTTTGTCTTTCTTTATAGCAGAGTAGTACCCCATTGTGTGTAAATACCACATTTTCATATCCATTTGTCTGTTGAATGTATAGGCTACACTGAAGACTTAGCTACTCTGAATTGTGTTGCTATAAACATGGCCATACAGTTAATATGATGTCTTTAACTCTTTGGGGAAGACACCTAGAAGTGGAATAACACTGTCAAGTGGAATTTCAAGTTTTAGCTTTCAAAGGAAATGATCTCCATAGTGGTCATACCAGTTTACAACTGCAAAGGCTTCCCCCTAAAGCCCCATCAGCACTTGTTATTATTTTTTTTCTTGATTATGACCATTTTCATGAGGTAATATGTGTTGTTCTACTTTGCATTTGTCTATTATCTAGCGTAATTCAGTACTTCTTCCTGTATTTTTTGGTTATTTGCACTTCTTTTTAAAGTTAAGTTTATTAATACAATTTAAATATACCCAATGATAACATTCTTGGAGTCTGGTTGTTTCCTTCCCTCCTCTAGCCCCAGGCACTGCCTCTTGTCCAGGATCAGTTTGTCTGGTAAGTCTTTATCTCTGATGCTCCATAGCAAGGGGAAGCAAAATGTAGAGCTGTCTTTGGGTGGGTGGATGGTCTCAACCTTGCTTCAAGATGGTGCCAGCATCCTGGGCATGCCTCTTTGAAGGCAGTGCAGGTTTGGTACAGGCTTGCCTGCTCAAGTCCTTCCTTGCCCTGGGGGAAGGGCACCACAAGTCCAGCAAGGGCCTTTCTGCTCATGTTTTTGCATGTGTCAAAGCCAGGTCTTTCATATACTGTATTCTTTCTTAATTCATTCTGTTGCTCTTTTTTAAAAAATATATTTGGTTGTTGCAGGGTCTCACTATGCAGCTCAGACTTGTAATGATTCTCCTGTTTACAGCCTCCCCAGCTCTGGGATTACAGGTGTGTGCTACCAGGCCCAGACTCTGGCTTGCTCAGTCCGCCCTGGGGACAGGGCTGGCATGGTATGTATAGCTGGTGATCTAATCATGGTCCCTGTGCTTGCCTAAACTTGCCTAAGCTCACCTAGGCAGGCGTTTTGGTCCAATGAGCTATCTCACTGGCCTCTCTGCTGCTCTTTTTTTTTTTTTTTCTTTTTTTTTTGTCTTCTTTAAACTAATTCAGCATCTCAGTCATTGATTTCTTTAATTGCTGGTCTCTCTAATCACTTTAATCATTTTAACTATTAAATTTAAATTTTTTTCATTTGTACATATTTGTAGTACATAATTATTACACTCATCATTGGAGTTTGTACATGTTCATAATTGTCTCACTCTGCTCTCATTAAAAAGTTTAGGGGTTTTTTGGTGGGGTTTTTTTCTGTTTGTTTCTTAATACTTTGGAATTTCATGTACTTTTATGTGTATGATACCAGCTTTTGAAGGCGTATGAATTTTTAGAGTCATTTTGTTGCCTTGTTTTCTCATCATTCTTCTGTTGCTATGTTGAAGACAGTAAACCAGTTGGGATAGAAATCTCTAGTACAATTGTAAAGAGCTTTTTAGTAAGTAGCTTTCTCCCTGTGATGTTGCTTTGGCTTGGGATGTGCTTTAGCATGCAGGCACCCATTAAACCTATTCCAAATACCAGTTCAATCCCTAGCCTCCTGAGAAGAGAACAAATGCTGATAATACATTCAAAGAACCAACCATATATCAACATATAATTTAAAATTCATTGAAATAGTTTTCAACTGTTTCAATAATTCAGAAAGATGAAAAAATTTCAGTGATGAAATATAGGCTGGGCAATAGAAGAAGAAAATGGGGGAAATAAGATAAAAAGAAGACTAAAAGAAAATCTAGTTTTCAATAATATTTTTATATCTTAAAAGCAAGGGTGATGGAAGAGAAATTGAGAGGATATATGTGAGGATGGAAAGGAAAAAAAAGGAATAAACTATAAACAGAGAGTGAAGGAGATATGTCAATTACCTGCAACAATCTATAAGAAACAAAATTTAGAAAACCCCAAAATAGTGATGGAGAACATAACAGGGTGAGGAAGAACTTGATTATGTCAAAGTAAGACACCATAGAAACAAAAGCAATAATTAACACTCAGACAGGTGCATATGTACATACACCTGCACGTATACTGTTAAAAGAAAAAATAAAGTTTAATGATAAATCTATATAAATGAAAAGAATAGGAAAGAGAGGGGAAATCTAGAAAGTGTGAGAAAGGAAGAAAAAGAGACAGAGGAAATTAAAACTGAATGTGAGAGAAGGTAAATGAGATTGGTTCCACTGAATGAATAATAAGAACACTAATTTAGCAAATTTTATGAAGCAAGTCTTGACATGGGAGGATATGATGTGACCTGGGAAGATATTATAAAAGTAGAAGCACTTGTATGCACTTACAGATACTCATATACACTTTCATCAGGTACAAAAAAAGAAACACCATTTTAAAAACCAAAAAATAAGAAAGAACAGTGACTTTTATAAAGGTGTAAAATGCTATTAAGTGTATTTTCAAAAACTGGTGGTGGAAAATTGGATATCCATATGCCAAGCGAAATGAAATTAAATTTCTATTTTTGTACCACCATTAAAAGAACAATGGATAAATGCACTGTGTTAAAAATCTAAAACTATAACATTTCTAGTAAACAACAAAGGCTAAAACTCTTACATTAAGCACATGGTTCTTACATCTGCATCCTTTTCAGTGCTTCACAGTATGGGTTCACGGTGTAAATGTGGTGTTTTACTTCTGGTGATATTGAATGTGAACACTTGGTTAAGGTGGATTCCATCAGTTTACCCACTGTAACGTTCTTTCTTTTTGTAGTTAATAAATAAATGAGGGAAAATTCCTTGAACTAATGAAAATTCTATTTCTCTCACACTTCACCCAGCTCTACCAATATTTATTTTATCATTCATGTTGCTCCAATAGTGACTACTTGTGACTTTTTCAGATTGACTCAGATCTTCAGACAATTCCCTATTTTATTTTAAAGCATTACGTGACTCACTGGACAAAAACTGTTTCTGGCTTATATTTTACCTTTTCTAGCTATGGGATTTAACACTTCTTCCACAAATGCTGGTGTTTATAAACCACAGTGTAAGTGCTATCTGCTCATGACTATTGATATTTCATTGCTTCTAGATCTCAGTAATTAAAACTAAAAATATGAGTATGAACCAGTTTTTGAAGAGATATAGTTATTTTATGAAATATTTCCCCTTATGAGTCTAATACTCACAACCAAATTCATTGTGTGTATCTAAGGCCATCATAGCTCATAAATAATATTACTTACTTCTGGGGAATGATGCTGGGCACAGACAGCTTCCAGAGCCTTGGTGAGGCGTAAGCCATGCCACACCAGCACAGGACCCACACTGAGCCCCAGGGAGCCTAAGGAGCCTTTCTAGCCAGGCCCTGCCCTCAGCAATTGTGGGAGCAGCACTGAGACCTGATGAATTTTGGGAGCTTTGAGATATCAAAATGAAGGAGCAAAATGCAATGTCAGAGCTCCAGCTCACCCAGAACAATGCCAGCAGACATGTCATAGAAGAACGTGGAAATCACAGATATGGAAGAAATTAGATCAGAAACAATCTGTCAGGTAGAAAAATAAATGACAACCATGACAAAAGAATTTCTCAGCATATCTGAAGAAGACATAGGAAAAAAAATAGAGGACCATAGAAAAATGATGGAAGCATTGATAGAAAAACATAGAATTAGAATGCAGGAAACAAATTCAAAGAGATAGCCAAGAAATCAAAAAGCTGGCAAAACTGTTTGAACAAAACTGAAGATAGACTCTCAGACCTTGAAGACAGCATTGTAGCTAGTGATCATGAAAGGAAAGGGCTCTGAAAAATAACAATGAACCAGCAAATCATAATTCAATAGTTGTAAGATGATACAAAGAAAAGCAATATAAGACTGACAGGTGTCAATGAAAAAGCAAATCGACACAAATGACATAAAAATGCTATTTGCAGAAGTAATAACACAAAATTTCCTAAATATGAGAAAAGAATTTGACACACAAGTGAAGAATATAGAACTCCAATTAGCTATAACAAAAGCAACTCTATACCTAGACACATAATAATCAAGATCCCAGAAATTCAGCAAAAGAATAGAATACTAAAAGCTGCTAAAGAAAAGGACATATCACATACAAAGGAAAGTCAATCAGAATCACATCAGATTTCTCAACATAAACATCAAGCCAAGTAGAGCTTGGAGTGAAGTATTTCAAGTTCTGAAAGAAAACAATTTCCAGAGACCCAGTCCTAGCCCAGGTCCGGTGAGTGTGTGGAGAGCTTCCTGCTACCCTGCGCCGGCGGGACCAGTCCCAGCCCAGGCACAGTGTGGGCCAGACCCTCTCCCGCCCCCTCGGGCCGCCCCCACCACTCCGCCGTAGGTCCCCACCCCTCCCGCCGAGTAGGAATTTCTGCCGTCTTCCGGGAACCCCCAGACCCAGTCCTAGCCCAGGTCCGGTGAGTGTGTGGAGATCTTCCTGCTACCCTGCGCCGGCGGGACCAGTCCCAGCGCAGGCGCAGAGTGGGCAGGACCCTCTCCCACCCCCTAGGGCCGCCCCCCAACACACCACCTTACCCGCCCCACCCCTCCCACCACGTAGGAATTTCTGCCGAGTTCCAGGAACCCCCAGACCCAATCCTAGCCCATGTCTGCAGCAGGAAGGAGCTGAGCACTGCAGCCAGCCTAAGCCAGACGCAGCTGGATAACTCCAAACTCTGTAGAGCTCTACCTGAACTTCAGTACGTGTGAAGGTTATAACTACAGCAAAGATCTACAACAAAGGGCAGAAGA
>NW_004524609.1:1358639-1362859 GCF_000260255.1 Octodon degus | reverse complement strand
AATAAAACTTTGAAAAATAAAAAAAAAGAAAAGAAAAAAAAACTCTAGAACCTATGTGTAAACAAATAAATAAATGAATAAAAATTTTAATGAAAAAGTAAAAAAAAGAAAAAGAAAAAAGGAAACAATTTCCAAATCAGACTGATGGATGCTGTAAAACTATCTATGCAAATTAATGAAGAAATAAGATACTTCCATGTTAATGAACAACTGGATAAAGAACTGAAGAAATTCATAACCACCAAATCAGCCCCACAAAGAGTACTGACAGATATTCCAGAAAAGTACAAAAATGACTTTAACTTCAAAGACAACAATATAAAGGAACCACCAAAGAGAACAAGGCATTAAACAGAGGGGAAAAATAGGACCCAACAGCAGAAAAATAACATGACAAAGATAAGCCAATACATATCAGTAGAACCATTAATGTAAATGACTTCAATTCACTAATCAAAAGAATCACAATGGCAGAATGAATCAAGAAGCAAAATCAAACAATATGCTGTATACAAGAAACATGTTTAAATAAAAAAGAAATCCAGACTGAAAGTCAAAGGATGAAAAAGAATACTCCATGGGATAAGAACCCAGAAAATAGCAGGGATAGCTATTCTGGTTGCATACAGTGTGAATTTCAAGTCAAAAATGATCAAATAAGTAAAAGATTATTACATACTTATAGGGGAAAACTGCAGAGGAAGATATAAAAGTCATAAATATATATGCACTAAATACAGGAGCATGAACTATATAAAACAAACTTGAACAGACATAAAAAATCAAATAAAGGGGGACTTAAACATCTCATAGTCACAAACAGATAGATCAACTAGACAAAATCTCAGCAAAGACATAACAGAACTAAACCAATCTTATGAACAAACTTAATAGACCTTTACAGAGTGTTCTACCCAACAACATCAGAATACACATTCTTCTTGGCTGCACACAATATGTTCTCTAAAATAGACCATATCCTAGTACATAAAACATGCTTAGGTAAATGCAAACAAATTGAAATTATCTCATGCATATTACTGGACCATAGTGTGATAAAATTGGAAATTATTGACGAAACAAATTGCAAAATTCCATAAACACATGGAAATTAAACAACACCCTCCTGAACAACCATAAACTGTGGGATGCTGAAATAGCAATCCTCAGAGGGAAATTTATAGTGGTGAATTCTCACATGATGAAAATAATATAAGAACAAATAAGCAAACTTATGTTGTTCTTCAGAAAGAGGAACTCAAGCCCAAAAAGGGGGGAAAATATAAAGATCAGACCAGAAATGAACACAATGGACACTAAGAATTCATGAATTGAAGAGTTGGTTCTTTAAAAGAACAAAATTGATAAACCGCTAGCAAATCTTATCAAAAAAGGAAGTAAAAAACACAAATTCATGAAACAAGGAATGAAAAGGGTGAAATCACTACAGAGCCTATAGAAATTCAGAAGATCATCAATACCTTACTCTTACAAGATGGAAAACAGATTCCTACAAACATATGAATTACCAAAGCTGAATCAAGAATATAAAAAAAAATTCTGAATAATCTCAAATCAGTCAATGAAATTGAAAATGTAATTAAGAACTTATCAAGAAAGAAGTGGCCACATCCTGATGGCCTCAGAGGTATTTCTATGAGAAATTTAGAGAAGATTTAATGACAATTCTTCTAAACTCTTCAATGAAATTGAAAAGGAAGCAATTCTCCTTAACTCATTCCTAGAGGCAAGTATTACCATGATAGCAAACACACAGAAAATAAGCAACCAAAAAACAAAACAAACAAACAAACAAAAAAACCATAAAGAACTACAGGCCAAACTTCCTAATGAACATAGATGCAAAATTCCCCCCAAAACATTAGCAAACAAAATGCAACAAATCATCAAGATCTTTATACATCACAACAAAGAGGAATTCATTCTAGGAATGCAGGGATGATTCAATATATGCAGGTCAATAATTGTAATACACCACATCAGCAGAGCCAAAGAAAAAAATCACATGATCATCTCAATAGGTTCAGAAAAAGCTACTGATAAAGTCCAACACTCATTCATGATTAAAACCCTACAGAAAATCAGAATGGATAGTCTATATTTCAATCTGATAAAAACCATCTATGACAAACCAACAGCCAATATCATCCTAAATGGACAAAAACTGAAAGGTTTCATGTTAAAATCAGGAACCAGACAAGGATTCCACTGTCACCACCCCTACTCAATATAGTTCTGGAAACATTAGTCAGTGCAATTAGACAAGAGCGACAAATAAAAGAAATAAAGATTGGAAAGGAAGAAGTGAAATTATTATTATTTGTAGATGACATGATATTCTCCATAGTAGACCCCAAAAACTCCATCAAGAGTGCAGATTTAATAACCAAATTCAATAGTGTAGCAGGATACAATGTTAACACTCAAAAATCAACATTTCTATACATAAACAAATGAACACACCAAGAGAGAACTTTCATGCTTTTCACAATAGCATGCCAAAGAAAGAGAAATACTTTGCAATCAATCTCACAAAGTAAAAGATTTATACAGTGAAAATTACAGTACTCAGAAAACAATCAGAAAGGGTTTCAGAAAATGGAAAGATATTCTCTGCTCCTGGATAGAAAGAACCAATATTGTGAAAAGGGCCATACTCCCAAAATTGTTATACAGATTCAATTCAATCCTGATTAAAATAACAGTATATCTCGGTTATCTAGTGAAAACATTCCTAAAATTCATTTGGAACAAGAAGACACCTAGAATAGCAATAGCAATCCTGGACACCAAAAGAAATAGAGGAGGCATTACAATCCCTGACTTGAAATTATATTACAAAACCACTATAATAAAATCAGTGGGAAAAAAATACCAGACCTGAAGACCAATGGAACAGATTAGAAGATGCAGACACAACCACAAACACACTCAGTTATTTATCTTTGTCAAAGGGGCTAAATATGTTCATTGCAAGAAAGATAGCCTTTAATAAATGGTGCTAGAAAAACTGGATTTTCACATGCTGACAACTAAAATTAGACCCATGTCTATTATCATGAACTTAACTAAAGTCAAAATGGATCAAAGATCTAAACATTAAAATAGAAACTCTAAATCTACTTGAGGAGAGAGTAGTGGAAATCTTGAAGACATAGGGGTAGTTAGAGTTCATGAACAAAAACCAAACTACATGAGACATACTTCAAAGAATCAACAACTGGAATCTCATCTTATTGAAATGTTTTTGCACATGAAAAGAAATCACTCATAGCATAAAAAGAAAACCCACAAATTCAGAATAAATTTTAGCTGACTGTCCCTGAGACATAGGCCTTCTATCTAGAACATATAAAGAATTTTTAAAACTCAGGCCCCCAAAATTCAAATACACAATAAAACCTGGGCACTTGAGATGAAAATGCACTTCTCAGATGAAGAAATACAAGGATTTTTTTTTTCAGCCTCAAGATGCCTTCAGGGCATTCCTGGTTTGGCGTGAGTATCTGGGTTCGAACCACAGCACCTGAGCCTGACTGCTTTATTTAAGCGGGCACTTAAACAACTGAGCTAATGGGCAGGCCCCGTCAGATGAAGAAATACAGATGGAAAATAAATATATAAAAAAAAGTTCAACATAATTGGTTGTTTGACAAATACAAATTGAAACAACACTGAGATTCCATCTCACTCCAGAAAGAAGGACTATCATCAAGAAGTCAAGCTGATGGGGGAGCAGGAACTGTTCTCCACTGTTGGTAGGTGTGGAAACTGGTACAGCCAGGATGGAAATCAGTGCTGAGGTGCATAAAAGCCCCCTAAATTTAGAGGTTCCATTCAACCCCGGGATTCCCCTCTTGAGGACTGTTCCAGAAGAACTGAAATCATCATACCACAGCAGTATGTGTGCACCCGTGTTTATAGCAGCAACAGCTAAATCTTGGAAACAACCCACATGCCTATCAACTGAGAAATAAAAAAGATGTGCTTTTTTTATACAATCGAGTATTACTCAGGTATAAAAAAATAAATTTGAGGTTTGTATAGGTAAATGAATACAACTAGAGACTATACTCATAAAAGAAATCAGACCTGTGTGTGGAAACATTTTGTCTCCCTACTGTAAAAATCTGAATGAAAAGAATGATAAACTTGAAGCCTTCATATTTAAGTGGATGCCCCTTGAAGATATACTTATT
>NW_004524609.1:1355429-1357289 GCF_000260255.1 Octodon degus | reverse complement strand
TTTTTTTTTTTCTTTTTTAAAATTTTGTTGCCCAATTTTGCATGCTTCTATCTGGTAATCTTAACAACTCATTTGAAAACAATATGCTTAAAATTGACTATAGAAACAAGCATTTCAAATTATTTATTCAACAATACTTTCTCTGAGTACCTTTTACCAAAGCAAGCAAGTGAGCAAGCGAGCTACAAAGCCACAGTATTACTCTGAAACACTTAAAATGACATAAAGAAAATAGATTAACTTTAAATTACTACAGGAAAAAACATCAGGTTCAAAACCATGCAGCTTCAAATCCAGATCATCAAACCACTCAAATATTTAATACTATAGTTAAGACAATCTCTGTAGGTTAATATAAGGAATAGTCCTAAATCTGATCTATAGTAAACAGCATACCAACAAGTTTATGATGTTATTTAGAAACTAGAGACTAAGATTTAATATTTGGGAGTGTAGGTTGAAATTTCTATATTAAAATTTAGAAGAAAAGTTACATCAAACATTTGGACTAAAAAGCCTATGCCTGAACTCTCTTAATTAAAAAAAAAACACTAAATATTTGGAACAAATAATTGTTGCAAGGTTGTTTGCTTAATCAACTCACCTTCAACAACGGAGCCATCCTTTATTATTTGAAGATCATCAGTCGCAAAATGTCTGTCAGCATTTTCAAGTACATCTCTATATTTTTCTTCATCAGACTGATCACATTCTTCCATGAGATTCAATGTACTGATAGTCTTATTCAGTGCTGCGGAGAACAGAGATGCAATTGATCCACGGGCCTAAGGCTTTTGGGCGTAACAAGGAAACTAATGAACTCCTTCAGGTGTGCAGCTCAGTGTGCCACTCACTAGCCAGAGGTGGCCTTTAGTAGAGCGCAGCACTTTCCACTATGCTCATCTTCATCTTCTACAGCCCCACTTCAGTAACAATTGTTAAATGGGTAACTTTTAAGAGCCACAAGGACTTGCAAGACAGAATGAATGTCTGTTACCACTAGTCAGCCACGGCAACCAGTCCAACATCATTCAAATATTCCATTATAAAATCAGGAGTAAGACAAGGATGTCCACTATCACCACTCCTTTTCAATATAGTTCTGGAAACATTGGCTTGAGCAATAAGACAAAAAAATAATAATAAAATAAAAAGAAAGAAAAGGAATAAAAAGGCAAATTATCAGGCTGGGAAGATAGTTTTGTGGTCTAAGCACCTCACGAGAAAAAAGGTAGCCTCTAATAAACGTTGCTGGAAAAATTGGCTTTCCACATGCTGAAGACTAAAATTGGACCCATATCTCTTGCCATGCAATAAACTAAAATTGAAATGGATTAAAGCCTAAATATTAAAACAGAAAAACTAAATTTCCTGGAAGAGTGAGTAGGCAGATTCTTATACACATAAGGGTAGGCAAAGACTTTATGAACAAAACTCCAGTTGCACAGGAATTTTTTTTTTTTTTTTTGTATTTTAGGGGAGGGTGTTTAGGGTCTCACTGCTAGATCAGACTTGTAGTGATCCACCTGTTTAGAGCCTGCCAAGAGCTGGGATTACAAACACACACTACTGTCTCAATTGCCATCTCAGCGTGCGCCAGGGCTGGGCCAGCACAGCAGGCCCGGGAATCAAACCCCCGGCCCCCGGGCCTTGGCTGGCTTGCACAGGAAATATTACAAGAGCCAACAAATGGGATCTCATTTTTTGCACAGCAAAAGAAATTACCACCAGAGTAAAAAGATTATAGGCTAAGAAAAAAGAACTTGTCAGCTGTCCTCAGACAACAGAATGGTATCTAGAATACAGAAAGAATTGAAAAGAATCAACCCCCAGCAAAATTGAAAACCCAAACAAAAGCAT
>NW_004524609.1:1353797-1354539 GCF_000260255.1 Octodon degus | reverse complement strand
TAGAGGTGACAATGACATGATTAAGGATAAGACGTCAGTCACAAGTAGCAAGCCACTGGCCAACTGCTTCAGGAAGGCCACGCTCTTGCCTCTGTGATGCCTGGTGAGGATGATCAAGATGGTGCTGGGATGATGCCAGCTCAAAGTTTCCTCATGTCCTGAGTGAAGGGTTTCTTGCTGTGGCTCAAGAGCTTTCAAGGCACCTCTTCAGTAGGGCAATATCTAGGCATTTTTCAAAGCTTAACCACCTGGATACCTCCATTATTGTCCCCACTGACTGGTTTTGTGATCGGAGCAAGAACTTTCTCCTTGTTTTTCTTCTCAACCTTTGATTTAGCAACTATATACTTTCTCTCGTACAAACCCCTTCTGGAATACACAGCAGATCTGGAGTATTTACCAATTCCACTAACCAGGACAGAATTTCGGCTGCAGTGGGACTGCCCCTTCTCGTTAGTGTCTGGCTTCTCAGTTTTTCACCTGCCATCTTTCAAGATGGGAAAGAGCCAGACTGTCTTTCTTTTGTGAATTAATTTCTTCTTTGATTATGGTAATCAAAATCTTATTTAACTTATATAAACCAAACAAACAAAAGTTAGAATACTACACTAAGACCAGCAAATATTTACTTCACAGATATTTATTTCAGTAAAAATACCAAAATTTCAAAGAAAATCATTTGCTGAACCTTAAACTACTTAGCATGAACATTATGGGTTATGTCTAGATGTGCCCTCCCCCC
>NW_004524609.1:1340513-1344171 GCF_000260255.1 Octodon degus | reverse complement strand
ATAAATAAAAAAAACAAAATTAATAAAGAAATAAGATACTTGCACGACAAAGAACTGAAGAAATTCATGACCACCAAACCAACCCTACAAACAGCACTGAAATTCTAGAATGAAACAAAAATGAACACAATTCTAAGAACAACAGAAAGGAAACACAGGGAAAGCCATTAAACAGAGGGAAAAAATAGAAAACCAACAGAATAAAAATAACATTACAAAGATAAGCTAATACACATCAGTTATAACCATCATTGTAAGTAGTCTCAACTCACCAATCAAAAGAAACAGACCAGTAGAATATATGAAGAAAGAAAATCCAAAACTGTGCTAGATACAAGAAACACATTTAACTCAAAGGAAATTCATAGACTGAAAGTCAAAAACAATACTCCATAAGACACGATCCCAGAAAAAATTAGGATCAGCTATTCTGTTTGCAGACAATGTGAATTTCAAAGCAAGAATGATCAAAAGAGATAAATAAGGTGACTACATACTTGTTAGGGGAAAACTGCTAATAGGAAGAGACAACAATCTTAAACATATATGCACCAAATACAGGAGTACCCAACTATACAAGACAAATTTTAACAGACATAAAAAAACAATGACAAAATTATAATAGCGTACCTTAACACCTCATTGTCAAAAGATAGGTCAACCAGACAAAAACTCCGCAAAGAAATAACAAAACTAAACCAAACTTGTGCAAAAACAGACTTAGACATTTAGAGAGTGTTCCACCTACCAACATTAAAGCATTCTCAGATGCATAAGGAACATCATGCTTACATAAAGGCAAAAGATGATTGCCTATGGCATAGTAAATAAACTTAAAATGGTTGCAAGTGAGACAGGATAAAGGGGAGGTCACCATGAAGGTGCAGATTGAGCTTACAAAAATGACCCCTCCATTATCTTCTCTCGCTTGGAACCATTTTTTAAAAATGTATTTAGTACAGGGTCTCACTACACAGATCAGACTCATCGTAATCCTCTTATTTTCACCCTTCCAAGCACTAGGATTACAGGTGCATGCCACCACGCCCAGTCTCAATCACAGTCTCAGCGTGCCCTGGGGGCAGGCCCAGCACAGCACACTAGGGATCGAACCCCAGTCCCTGTGTCTGCCTAAGCAAGTGCTTTAGTTCGCTGAGCTATCTGGCCGGACCTAGAACTGTTTTAAGTTTATTTACTACACAATAGACAGTCATCCTTTTGTACTTAGCTAGTTTTGATTTAATGTGCCACTGCTGTGTCCTTCTGTTACCTATACAGTTGTTTTCCATTTATTTACAATATATGCTGTGCCATTTTGATTCTTACTGTGTTTGGTTGGTTGAATAAATTTGTGACACTCTTGAGATGATAGTTAAAAACAACACCAGTATTTGATCCAGTTTCATCTTTTTTTTTTTTTTTTTTCAGAACTGGGGATTGAACTCAGGCCCTTGTGCTTGCCAGCCAAGCGCTTATTCTACTGAGCCATCTCCCCGGCCCCAAGTTTCATCTTAACTGTGCTATGCCTGGATATTTCAGGTGTTTATCCAAGATCTTTTATGGGAAAGAACATAAGTGTATGAATATTAAATGTGTGACATTTATAAGTAATGTTGGCTCAGAACAAACTTATGAAAACTTAGTTGACAATTTTTTGGATCAACTGAAAAAAAGCACAACTTTTGAAATCTCTGAACACCTTGGTTCTCAGTATTATCATACTTTATTGAATTTATTTCTTATTAAGGTATGTAGTTTTTAAGATTTTTTTCTGACAGTATTATATAATTTTTTTAGTGTGGATAGATGGGAGGGTCACTTGTATGTTATTGTACAGCTGACATGTATTTTTTGTCTATTCTTTATTACTTTAGTAGTTTCATGCTATGTATGTACCATAACCAACATATCGCCTATGAGAAATATGTAAGATAATGTATTTACAGCAATTGTTACATTTATAATGGATTTTTCTATTTTGTTTTATATGTATGTTATGTAACATTCAAAAATAATTTTTCTTTATTGATGCAAGGATACAAAATGCAAAATTTTGACCAACCAATGGATCACAGATGAAATCAAAGAAGAAATTAAGTAATATCTATAATCAAACAAAAATGCAGATACAACTTACAGAACCTGTGGGAAACAATGAAAACAGTCCTCAGAGGGAAACTTATAGTGGTGAAGTCTCACATCAGGAAAACAGAATGAGCACAACTAACTTAATGCTGCATCTCATGATTCTAGAAAAATAAGAGGAAGAGAGCCCAAAGAAGGGGGAAAAATCATAAAGATCAGAGCACAAATTAATGCAATGGAGACTAAGAAAACAATACAAAGAATTAATCAAAGAGTTGGTTCTTTGAAAGACTAAATAAAATTGATAAACCGCTGCCCAACCTTATTTAAAAAAACCCTCAAATTCATGAAATAAGGAATTAAAAGGGAGAAATCACTATAAACCCTATAGAAACTCAGAAGATCATCAATACCTACTTTTAACATCTTTACTCTCACAAGATGAAAAACAAACAAAAAATGGACAGATTCCTATACACACATGATTACCAAAGCTCAATCAAGAAGATATAAAAATTCTGAATAACCTATTATCATCCAATGAAATTGAAAATGTTATTAAAATCTCACCAAGAAAGAAAAGCCCAGGTGGATGGATTCACAGTTAAATTCCATAAGAAATTTAGAGAAGATCTAACGACACTACTCCTCAAACTCTTTAATGAAACAGAAAGGGAAACAATTTTCCCTAACTCATTCCTGGAGGCAAGTATTATGCTGATAACAAAGCCAGAGAAAGACAACCAAAAAAGAGCACTACAGGTCAATCTCTCTAATAAACATAGATGTAAAAATCCTCAATAAAATACTAGCAAACACAATGTAGCAAATCATCAAGAAGATTATACACCATGACCAATATTCATCTAAGAAATGCAGGGATGGTTCAATATATGCAAATCAAGAAATGTAATATATCATATCAACAGAATAAAAGACAAAAAGCACATGATCATCTCAATCCATGCAGAAAAAGTTGTTTTGTTTTGGTGGGGCTTTTTTGTTTGTTTTTTTTTGTTTGTTTGTTTTTTTCTGCGCCAGGGATTGAACTCAGGACCCTGCGTTTGCCAGGAGAGAAAGATTTTGATAAAGTCCAACACTCATTCATTATATAAAGCCTATAGAAAATCAGAATGGATGGTCTTTATTGCAATCTGATAAAAGTCATGTATGACAAACCAACAGCCAACATCATACTAAATGGACAAAAACTGAAAGCTTTCCACTTAAAATCAGGAAGAAGAAAAGATTTCCATTATTATCACTTCTATTCTCTATAGTGGAAACATTAGCCAGAGCAATTAATTAGACAAGAGAGATAAATAAAAGGAATAAGGATTGGAAAGAAAGAAGTCAAATCATCATTATTCATAAATTATTTGATACTCTATATAGAAGACCCCAAAAATACCACCAAAAGACTTTTACATTTAATAACCAAATTCAGTAGTGCAGCTGAATACAAAGTCAACAATCAAAACTCAATAGCGGGGCTGGTGAGATGGCTCCGTGGTCTAAAGCACCTACTTAGAACAAGCTTAGCAAAGCACAGGGACCGCCATTCAATCCCCCA
>NW_004524609.1:1330690-1340413 GCF_000260255.1 Octodon degus | reverse complement strand
GATAACTTGAGGATTGGACAATGAGGATAGGGCAAGGAGAAAAGCTGGGAAGTATGACAAGGGCAAAGCCATACGTTTATACACACAAAATGAGTAAGGCAAGGATCCTGAGAATCTGCGGCATGTTTTTGAAACTAGCAGTTAATTGGTAGGATTCTCACCCTGACTAACTATATATGCTGATAAGTGTGAACTAAGCAGCTGCACTGAAGATAGCAATGTGTAATGGTAGGGTCATGCTTGGAATGGCTGCCATTCTGGTCTTCTAAATACGTACTGCTTGTCATGACATATCAATTACTGCCATACTGTCTCTCAAGTACATGTTTATTTAAAAAAAAAAAGAGGGGGCAATAAATGAAAACAAGTGATCAGAAAAAAATGTCACAGGACAGTCCTGCTACAATGCTGTATATGGTTAGATTTCTTAATTTCTGTGTAAAATTATGTAATTGTTTATTCATATTTTTTCAAATTTTTTTATTTTTTTATTTTTTGTCTTCATATTCTGCAGGGACTTAAAATTTAACATATCAATACTTGATGGAAAATACCTGCTCCACGTTATGCCTAAGATGTTTGATATTCAGACAGATAGTTAGGTTAAACCCAACTGAATATGTTGTAGCGTAAAAATTAAGCTTCTCTTCTGGAGGGTTAATAACCTACATTTGCAGACCAAAAAAGAAGGGCTGCATGGACAGCCAACATTTTGGCCCTAGCCTTTCAAGGTCAGTGAGGACTCAGGACATAGGAGAACCGATACTGTAACATTATGTAACTCACTTGTGTCCCAAATTTTCTGATCAAGGAGATTATGGGGCTAGAGAGGAATGTGATCAGTGATGTAGAGTTTGCTAAGGAGAGTCACATGGAAAGAAAACATTCTGTCAGGCTTTCACAGAGAGCAAATTGGTCAAGCAATGGCTGTGACTCATCCACATGGCTGACACTCACAAAGGATCTACAAACTGTGGTATAGGGTTTCAGGTTAAATCCTGAGGGGACTTGACTGACTTTATCAAATACAAAAGTTACATTTCTTGCTATATAGGTCTTGCTTTATCTTGGTCTTAACCATCCAGCAGAAAAGTATAAAAATGAGGTATATAAAGTAAAGCCACGTTAATATGCTGAGCTGTAAAAGCTCAAGTCAACTACTTTGAACTTTGCCAGTTTTATGGAAAATCCACTACTATTATGGACTACTGGACTCTATTGGGAGATTCTGCTGAATTCAAGTACCTACAACATTTAAATAACAATAGAATGCCTATCTCTGACAAAACTAACCAAAAAAGTGAGATAGAAATGAATGACCCTTTTGTATCTGTATACTCAAAATAGGATAGATATACAGCTCCACTCTCTTATTTCAATGAATAGAGAGGTTTGTTATAATAGTGTTTGAGACAGGATATCATGTCTGCATCTTGTACAATGAATAACCACTAAGACAACAATATGCAATGTATTAATACTGTAAATGTGCCAGTAATTGGTTGTGAAACTATCTCATATTTGTTTCTCAATAAAATTATTTTAAAAATATTCCATCTTACTACAGAAAGAATAGCTATCATCAGAAAATCAAACAACAATAAATGCTGGTGAGACTGCAGGGAAAAAGGAATCCTAGTATTGATAGAAATGTAAATTAATACAATCGCTATGGAAAACTCTCAGACAATTAAAAACAGATATCCCATTCAACCTCCTCTTCCCCTTCTGATATCTTCCTGAAAGAGTTAAAGACAACACATTACAGTGATACCTGCATACTCAAGCTTAAGGAGTATAATTCATAACAGCTAAATCTTGGAAATGGCTTATATGTCATCAACAGATGAACTGATGAAGAACTTGTATTTTTATACAATAGAGTACTACTCTGCTCTAAAGAAGGAAAAATGAGTCACTTGAAGGAAAATGGAAGTACCTTCAGACTGTAGTGTGATGTGAAACAATTTTCACACAAGCTTAAATATTGCATGATTTCTCTCCTCTGAGAAGTGTTAAGCGTAAATAAAGAGAAAAATAAAAGACAGATAAAAAAGAAAGAAGGAGATAGAATTTTGGCCATTGTGGAGGAATAAAACAGTAAAGGGTGTGCAGAGATGGGGAGAAAAAGAGGACATAAAATAATTAAGTGTGCCATGTGCACGTGCCAACTCCCCATAGTGAACGTAATCATGCGCCACAATGTAAGTGAAGAGAGTGAATGGAAATGTGAGACAGTGGGCTAGAGACAGAGAGAGGAAGAAGGGAATGTGAACAAAACGAATCAAGGTGTGTGAAGGATACATGCCCTATTATACGAGATGGATGTAAGCATTCTATGTGGCAAACATGCATGAATGAAAAATGCTTAAAAATAAGATTGAAATTCCATATGACTGGAATATACAGATGAAACAAATACTTTTCCCAGATAACTGTTTTGGCTTGAAATGCTACAATATGCCCCAGTACAACACACTAGGTACATTATAAAGAGGTGCATCCAGCTCACACACGGTTCTGACACAAGGCTGAGGGATCGTGTCTGGTGTGTTCTTGCTACCTGCATAACTACCATTAAGATGATGGACCTGTTTTGGGACATAACAACGACTGGGACTTCCTGATTAAGAAATCTGAAGCAAAAATTAGAAGAAAGCAAATATGGAACTGTAATTTTGAAGAACTTTTTTTCTCAAGTAGAGAATACAAGCATATCTAGTACCCTCATATTGTATATTTCAGACACCTTTCCACATTAACACACGTAGATCTACCTTAGTTTTTATGACAGTTATAAAGGATTATCATAAGCTTATCCAAACTTTCTGAGATGATCTTTTCTGACTAACAGCTTTATCCAAACAGGATAACTAGCTTTTTGAGAGCTCTTTATTCTTTATCCAGGACCATACAGCAACTTCTCTTGCCTTCTGGATTATGTATGGTCTTTGTTATTTTCTATATGCTACATCTGGAGGTATTACAATATTTCAAGTTTGTATAACTGGAAAATATTTTACTTTTAGCTTTCAAAGACATGTTTGCTAAGTATAAAATTCAATGAGGACATATCTTTTTTTTCAGTCCTTTGAATAAATAATTCTAGTTTCTTACCCACTTGATCTTTTTTTGTCTAATGTGGAATAAAATGCTAATTGATTTTGTTCTTCCATAGCTAATAGTTTTTCTATGTATATGCTTTAATGATTTTTTTCCTTATACTTAGTTTTGGACAACTTCATTTTTGTGTATCTTGGTATTTTATTCATATTTCTTGTGCAAAAGGTTCATTTTTCTTCAAAATGTGGTGCTATAATTTTAACTAAATTCAGAAATTTTAAATCTTTAAATATTTATTTCCTACCCCATTCTACTTTGAGAATTCTAATTATATGAATATAAGTTTCTTGATTTTGGCATAGAGTAAACTATTATATGTCTGATCATAAAGTCTTCCTTCTTCATGTTTTAGACAATTTTGTTATATTCATTTAAGTTTATAAATAATTTTTTACAATGCACAATCTATTATTAATCTCATGTTATGTATTCATTTCAGAAATATTTTTCTAAAATTCACTATGTGTACATCTTATATCTTTCACATTTCAATATTTGTCTATAATTTTTAATTTGCTATATAATTATTGATTTTCAATAAAGTTAATGATGAGTTAAAAAATTAAAATTAAATAAAACAAATGCCCTTTCAATAAGTCCCACATCACTGACCTCTATTAGTCTTACCATAACACTCTTACCAATAAAGTTGGAAAATTTCTGGGTGTCCTTCAGAGCCTCCATACAGTCTTTAACATTTACCATGTCATCTTCTAGAAAGAAAAGAGGTAAGTAAAATCAAAACCTCCTGGACAAGACAATATAAAGAGGCTAACATAAAATCAACATAAATTTGATATATTTATTGAGCATTTTATTTACAAAGTATGTTATGTTCATTTCCATGTATGTTGCTTTATCATAATTCCACATATTTATAGATATGTTAATTTAAATTTTATTTGTATTCAAATTAAAGTAGCAAAATAAAGGTCTGGTAATTTCATTTGGCCAAAAATAGCAAAACTAGGACTTCTATTCACAGAGTTTGAATTATTAAGCTGTTCTTCATTCAGTAATTCAAAATATCATGAAGAGAGAGGATTTAGCAGGTGTATTCTCCACAAAATTTAGAACTGCTTGTTAAAAATATTTTTTATAACTGCAAAAGAGAAAAAAGATTAAAGGTTCCTTTTCAGTGATAATGTCTGCAGTAACCTAAATATTCATAGTCTCTGCACACCTTTTCAAATAGATAATCCTACAAAACAACAATAACAAACCCAAAGTAAGATCCAGTGGCTTACTTACCATTAACAAAATTAGAGTGAATATTTTCTATGGCCTCTTCAGGTGACTTAATCCCAACATTCCTTAGAAAATCTTCCAAATTTGTCTCAGCTATCATGTTGCCTTCAAGTGAATCAAGGGCTAAGGCAATCTCCTCTAACTCTAGAAATCAAGAAATACATTTGATAATTGAATTAACATCTGATTTAAAAAGCAACAGAACCCACCACTGAAAACTTCTGCCAGTGGAAGCCCATGGTGTATTATCATTACACCTTGAATTTAGGAACAAGAGATTTCATAGAGCAACTGTGATGGTTAAGCCTAAGTGTCAACCTGACTGGTTGGGAGCCAGCCAAGAACTAATAAAGCACATGTTTGTGTCTGGGCAGGTCACGGAGGTGTGACCTTGTGGTCTGTCTAGGCCATGGCCCTTCCTCTCTGGAGCACTTTGGAACCTGCTCTGCTTCCCAGTGGCTAGGAACTGAGCAGCATGGCTCCACTGTATCCTTTGGCCATTATTTTCCAATCTTGGAGCCAGCCAATCATGTGCTGAAACTTCCAAAAATAGGAGACAAAGTAAAGCCCATTTTGTGGGTGCTTGGTATTTTGTCGAAGCAACAAGTAGGCTGACCCAAAAAACGGACCCAGAGTATGGGGTCATTATTGTGCCTGTGTCTAACCATGTGGTTCAGAAACCTTTAGAAAACTGAAAAGGCTTCGGAATATGAGCTGGAAAAGGCCTACCCTGCTGTAAGCAGAGATTAGAGGCGATTCTGCCCAGGGCTCAGAAGGCCAACATGCTACAGGACTGCAACAGTACAGGCAAGGATGAAGAGCTTCTGGGTGAGGACTTTCTTGGAGTTGAATCAGAGGGCATATGTGTTTTGGTCTGCAAATACTTGTCTACATTTTAGTCAGAGTCTTATAAGGTTAAGTGTAGGCTCAATGGACTAATCTTGCAGCAGAAATTTCAAAGCAGGTCAACATTCACATTATGACAAAGACACTGCTGCCTGCTTTGAGCTATATTTATAGTGAAAATCAGAAGCAAAAAACAGACCAAAAAAATGTTTCAAAAGCTTAAATTTTGGCCGAAGTAGAACCATGCGTAAAGATGGGACCAAAACAGCTATAGCTGCTGAAGAGATTAGCGTCATTTTTTAAAAAGGAACTATATTTGGAATGAACAAGAAGAAAGATGCCTTGAGAGTATCTCAGGAAGCAGCAATAACTTACCTGTCACAGGTGCAAGGGTACAAAAGTGGAAATCTTTCATTTTAAAAGAGAATACTTGGGCTCCTGCTTAAGAAACACTGCTGAGGAAACTGGTTTCCCAGGATTCATCTCACTACACTCAACCATCCAGACACTCCAAGGCTATTGCTACTATGGTACAAGGCAGGAGAGGCTACTACTCAAGCTAATGAAGACTTTGGAACCACCCAGGTGATACTGGTTGTTCAGGCAGGCAGAATGCAAGGATTGTATGGCCATTCCTTCTACCCACACTTTAAGGCCCTGGGAGACTGTGCAAGGTACTCCTGAGAGAGAGATGTGTAAAATTTTGGGAGTGCCCAGAGGTTATTGGCATGTAGTCCAACAAATTGATATTGAAGACCTGCCCTGATGTGGGTGACACCATCCAATGGGATTAAAGCCAAGATGGAATAAAAAGAAAAGAGGAGAAAATTAGCCTATATTTTCAAAGCTCCATTCCATCAGAGCCCAATTTCTTCAGCCTTTCAATGTGGGCTTCTACTAGTGACTCTACAGGGGCTTTGAGGCCTTCAGTCTTGACTGATGCTGCATACTTGATCTTTCTTGCTCTGGCCTCCACTTTCTTCAATGGAGTAGCTACTGGATGCTCTGGCTCTGCAGCATCCAGGCAGTCTTGTGAACTGTTCTCTGATGCTTTAAGCCTATCTAATTAACTTTGAATAATATATATAAACAGTCATATATAACATATGCATCAGGGAATTCTCTGATGTTTTAGTTACTGTATTTTATGAGGTTCTCCAGAGAAATATTCTATTGACTAGCCTTCAGAAAATTCTGTGGTCAGCCTTGCAATGTGTGAAGCATTCTAGATTAGTCATGTTTCTCTGGTGTTGATATAAAATTGGCACAATCAAAATGATTAATATATAAGTGAATTTTTCACTGCAATTATACAAAATATTTTTTGTACAGTTCTAATGATGGCAAGCAAAATTAGATCATACTGAGAGGTAAAATAAATTTTGAAATCATAAAAAATGTAAAATATGAAATAAGGATTTATACACCTTAGATTTTCAATTCAAACAACACTCATAGCTTAATATCTGGAATCTAGCTTCATTTCCAGTGATATTTAAACCACATAGACCCACATTCAAATCCTGGCTTCAGGATCTCTGGCCTATAACCCAGGATATAAAACTAATATTAAAACCAACAATTTGATCCTGCGAGCCACAGTGAGCCTTAGTGAACCACACAAGAGGGAAGAAACCCCTCCCACCACTCCTCACCATTGAAGGAGCCTTGGTCCACAGGAACCCTGGTGCCTGACCCACTGCCCTACACTGAGGGATGGGCAGTCAGTATGGGAAGTGCCCAGAGCATGGCAATCAGCTTGTCCATAGGAACCCAGGGTAAATATACTCTAACAAGGGGAAACACTTTGCATATAAAATCCTAAAACAAATTAATTCTGCTATAAAACTATAGACTTGGATCCTATGGTCTAAAGTACAAAATCAATACTTACCACAGTTGGTCAGCTTCTAAATTATGCCTCATGCTATCATTACTGCTAGTTGTACTACTGTACATAAGATGTCAAATCTATTGTAATCAGTTGTTTTCCATTATGTAACAACATTGGGATGTTTTAGGGTAATAACCTCACCACACCCCCACAAAAAGAATGGGGACAGAGCCAAACAGAAAGGAACACCCTACTCTCAATTAATTGGGAAGGTAGAACCTTGGAACAGACACAAACTCACAGTCGCCCATATACAGAAGATATCCTTAAAGTACAGACTTCTCCTAGAGAGGCATTGATACTAGTGATATAGCTACCTACTACTAAAAATCACTAAGATAATCACAAAAATTAAAAAATTTTTGAAATGGAAAATGTCAAGACAAAGGAAGAAAATTTCCTGTATTCTTGGACCTCCAGCCCACCCAGAACAAGTCCAAGAGATACCAACATAGAACTTGGAAGTCAAACATCGGAAATTGCTGAAATGATAGTAATTGAAGTAAAGAAATAACTCGATAAAATAGAAGAAATCAGATCAGAAATAGTCTCTCAGGGAGCAGTGTGAAGAAGTGAGGACAACCCCAAGCCACCCTAAGCTGCACGCTGCTGTATCTCCTGTCTAGCGCCTGTGACCTGCTGCCATCACCACCATGCCCAAGAGAAAGGCTGAAGGGGACACTAAAGGTGACAAAGCCAAGGCAAAGGTGGCTTTAAAAGCTCCACAGAGAAGCTCTACAAGGTTTTCTGTTACACCAGCTCCCCCAAAGCCAGAGGCCAAGCCTAATAAGGCCCTCGCAAAGAAGGAAGAGAAGGTACCCAAAGGGAAAAGCTGATGCCAGCAAGGATGGGGATAACCCTGCAGAAAATGAGATGCCAAAACAGACAGGCACAGAAAGCTGAAGGTGCTGGAGATGCCAAGTGAAGTGTGTGTATTTTTGATAACTGTGAACTTCTGGTGACTATATAGTTTGAAATACTATTTTTTATCAAGTTTTATAAAAATGCAGAATTTTGTTTTGCTTTTTTGTTAAGCTATGTTGTTAGCACACAGAATACTTCATTGTAGTTTTTGGGGGAAGGAGCACATGTCAGTAGTATGTCTCCAAAGCTGGATCAATGTGGGAACTGCTGGTTTTGACAGGCTTCCTCCTGGCTCCCAGGAAAAGGGAGTCCCTGATGTTGACACATGTGACTGCCTTGGCATAAATGTCTTGTGGTATGGGACAGCTTCCATTTCATTTTATATCCTCCTTTCCTCTGCTATCAGCATAGGCTTAACTCCCTTCAGCCCAGAGACCTATTGGGATCTGATTCCCAAAAGTGATGTTACCAGTGTGTCAGGCAATCTGGACTCGCTAGATTGAGATGGTGTCCCACAAGAGCAATTGGTTTCTTTTTTAAGATTGTAGATCTTCAGATTGATAATTCTGCCATTTTCATTTCCTGGAAGTCAGGGTCAGCTTGTGAAAAGTTGCTAAACAACATGCTAAATGTGAAATATCAACACTCACTCTAAGCTTTCCCTACTTTAGAGCCTCAAATGAAGACTTCATTGGATTTTTTTTTTTTGGCAGAACTGGAGATTGAACTCAGGCCTTTGCACTTGCCAGGGAAGTGTTTATTCTACTGAGCTATCTCCCCAGCCCACTTCATTGGATTTTATAGTGGCTTTCTGATTTTTGGTAGTCCATCAAAGAAGGGAGTTTGAAAGTTGTATACTGTTAATGACTGCATGCCCATGTCCTGTCTGAAATACCATGATTGTTTATGAAAATTATCTTTAATAAAGCTGGACACAGTTTGGCTTGGAAAAAACAAAGAAATGGTCTCTCAGGTAAAAACAACAACAACAAAAAGAAATGACAACCATAATGAAAGAACTGCTCAGAATATTTAAAGAAGACACAGACAAAAACAAACAGAGGAACATAGAAAAATGATGAAAACATTAAAAGAACAATATAGGAGAGAATTAGAATGCATAAAACAGATTCAAGATATCCAGGAAATTTAAAAAGTCCATTGAAAGCTGGCAAAACCATTTGACTGAAACTGAATGTAACTTTCAAACCTTGAGGACAGCATTGCAGCTAGCAGTCACAAAAGAAAATATCTCTTAAAAATAACAAGGAACCAACAAATGACAATTCAACAGCTGAGAGATGGTGCAAAAAAGCAATATAGGACAGATAGGTGTCAATGAAACAGCAGCAACAAACACAAATGACATAAAAATGCTATTTGCAGAAGTAGTAGCAAAAAATTTCCCAAGCATGGGAAAAGAATCTGACATAAAGTTAAGTAAGGCATACAGAATGCCAATTATCCATAACCAAAATAAACCTACCAGACACATAATAATCAAGATCCCAGAAATTCAGCACAAGAACAGACTATTAAAAGCTATTAAAGAAACATATCTTATATGAAGGACAGCCCATCTGAATCATGACAGACTTGTAAGTATAAACTGTCAAGTCAAGAAGAATTTGGAGTGAAGTATTTCAAGTCCTGAAAGAAAACAACTTCCAACACAGATTGATGTACCCTGCAATATTATCTTTCAAAATTAATAAAGAGCCTAGCCCAGGTCCGGTGAGTGTGTGGAG
>NW_004524609.1:1320229-1323414 GCF_000260255.1 Octodon degus | reverse complement strand
GGGCTGAGCTGGCCACACACACACACACACACACACACAAATAAATAAAATAAATTTTAAAAAAAACAAAACTCAATAGCACTCCTGTACACAAACAGCAAACTCACTGAGAGAAAAATTAGGAAAACTACACCTTTCCAAACAGCATGCAAAAATAAATACATAAATAAAATACTTAGGAATCAATCTAACAAAGGTAGTAAAAGATCTACACATTGAAAATTACAGCACTCTGAGAGATAAAAGAGGATTTCAGAAAATGGAAAGATATTCCTGGTATAGAGGACAAAGGGCTATTGGAAATGTAAACTAGCCGAGCCACTAGGGAATTCCATGGGGAGGTTACTCAAAAACTAAACACAGATTTACCATACAGTTCAGCTACACCTCTCCTCAACAGGTGCACAAATGAATTAAGGTTGGCATACTACAGGGATACTTACATACCCACATTCATTACAGTGCAGTTCACGGCAATAAACAGCCAGGATATGGTGTCAGTATGAATGTTCACCAACAGGCGAATGGATGAAGAAGATATAAGATAGACACAGATACATTATTCAGCCACAAAGGAGCATGCAATCACAGCATTCATACAAAAATGAATGGAGCCAGAGATCATGCTAACTAAAATCAGCCAGACTCAGACAAAAAGTACACATTTTCCTTGAGATGTGGAATAAAAAAGTGACATGAAAGCAGAAGGGAGACTATTATTTGATGAACGGAAGGTAATAAGGGTGGAAGGCATAGGAAGGATACAGTGGGAGCAGATATAATCAAAATATCTACATGTATGAAAAGACCACACTGAAACTCAGTTAATAGACACTAATAAAATATATTAAAAACTGTGTGACCACCAGCAAATTACTACACTAACCACTCTATAGTGTTCAAGATCTCCTAGCAAAAACAAAAATAACAATGTCACCTCATAAGGACGATGAGGTGATTAAGTATGATAATATATGAAGAGCACTTAAAAGAGAATTATATAGCAAAGCATCAGTAAAAGTCATATTTATATCGATAAAATTTTTATTATTAAAGCCAACAGAAACTAGCAAGTAGAACTCACAGCCTCTCAGTACCCAAAATTCTCTCACGTCTGCTCCCCTAACACATGGGAAGACAACTGCTCACGGCAATTCGGCTTTGCCAGCTCCTGAACGCCTATACAAGCTCTGCCACTTCATCTTAACTAAAATTTGATTCCTTCCGCAGTTTCTTTGCACAGCCATCGTAAGTGAAGTCTGCTCGTCCTCCCATACTCCACATATGATAGAAACAGGACACAGATGGTTATTCTGATAGCTTCCTGCTGCTGTCGGGCTATTTTAGTTCTACTTCCAAACACACTTTATTATTCTCATTATTCACACCTGCGATTCAACTATGACACTCCCCCGAACCATTATCTACTCCATTTTTTCTATTTTTAAAATCAGTATAAGATTATATTCTCTGTGGGGTATTGACGTATATGTGTGTATCTCACACCTTCATCTCTTCACTTTCCCTTCCATTATTTATTACGCACATTCTGGTCACCTCTTCACTTTCTCCGAGGATGCTGGTGTCTTACTCACAACCCTCCCTCCACCCGGTCCCATTACCACCTAACAGCAATAAGGAAGATCCCAGCAGCTGACAGCACTTTCACCTTGCAACCCCATGAAACTTTCATTTCCTTTCCAACACCATCTGTACCAAAGGCTCTGCTTAATCCACACCATTCCTTAGAATTCCTGGTCTGCTTCTAAAATCTACAAGATCAAATACCGTCCATAATTCCTTAGGTGCACACATTGAAGGAAAGCACAAAACTCTTTGCACAGCCTATTCTCTCTACTCCTCCAAATTCTCCAAAACTATTTTTAAAAACCTAGGCACAGTGGCCAGCTTACGAGTAACAGAGGGAAAGTCCTGAAAGCCAAGTTCCCATATGCCAGGCAAACACGTAAGCACGATTGTACAAATAGGGCAGCTTCACCCATGCCATATCAGCTCTTTCTTACACAGATGGCCCTTTCTAACTCTACCTCTTAATTCCTGGCCTTGTACTGCACTGGTCAGCAACGACAACTCCCTAATCTTTGTGATTATTTCCCCGATCAGGTCCCTAACCTATATCTACTTTCCTTGGTTTAATAATTCAATGGCTTAGTTTCAAAAGTTTTTCTTTTCTCCTTATAAAAAGTACCTATCCTACACAGTCAGTCAGTCTTTCTAAGTCCCTTTGATTTCAAAATGGCAAACACTTGATAAACACATACCATATTTCTAATCACCACATTATATGCTATACACATGTTATTATATTTGATGCTGGCAACTTTATGAAAACACAAAACTTGATGTCATCAGCTTCTTTATTTTAAACATGAGGAAACCAGAATGGCCTAGGGAGGTCACCCAGATGTTAACTGGAAGAATTACAAGCCCATGCCTGCCTGCCCCTTAGCCCATGGTGTTTTCTCTTTCTATGCTTTGTTTTCCATGACAAAGTTAATCTAATTATAATAAAATATGTATGTTGATGAAGTTATGTTACTTGATCCAAATAACACAATTTGACTTTAACAGAAAATTACTGAACATGTAAGAACCAGGCGTGGTGGTGCATGCGTGTAATACTAGCACTCGGGAGGTTCAGACAGGAGGATCACTGCAAGTCTTAAATCAGCCTGGCAGCTACAAAAGTGAGCACAAGGACAGCTGGAACTGCATAGCTAGACCTTGTCTCAAAAGAAACAAACAAACAAAGAAAGAATTTAAACCTATAAGTGATAGAAATGTCACATTCCAGAGCAGGCTGGGTATTGACAATCTGAAGTATTTGCTACTTCTTTGGGCTCAAAACTAATTCTGAAGGTTTTATATTGAAGTCGATGCCACTTGAAGATATACTTATAAGTGAAATAAACCAGACACACATGTGCAAATATCATATAGTTTTCCTAATATAAGAACTCAAAAGAAGAAATACAAATAGAAAGGTATAATACAAGTAAAAGGAAAACAAGAGCTTGAGGACTAACTAATTAAGAGAGGGAAAGGAGAAGAGCCAGAAAACATGACAGTGACAAGCCATAGAGTTACATGTAGAAGATGGGCAAGGCAATGATTCTGAGAATCTCCAGAAGATTTTTGAATCTAGCAGTTAGTTGGAAAGATTC
>NW_004524609.1:1306439-1316239 GCF_000260255.1 Octodon degus | reverse complement strand
AAAAAAAATAATTCTGCATTTTTCTCCCTAAACATTGATGTATGATGAGTTTTCTCCCCCATGGAAATGTTTATTAACATTTTCAGATAAATTACCAGTGATGTTATATTTTAAATATACATATTTGCCAAACAAAATGTGCAGTAAACCTGCCAAGTACTATTTCCACTGGGTTTAGTCTTCTTTTTAACTTTTAAAGTTAGAAGTCAGAACCTGCTTAGAAAAACTGCAGGACTGGGGTTTGATCCCTGGTACTGCATGCCCCACCGGCTCTGCCACCTGGGATACTGAGCCGGCAACTGAGTCCAGGTGTGGTAGTGCATGCCTATAGTCCCAGAGCTGGGGAGGCTGGAAACAGGAGGATTACTACGAGTCTGAGCTGCATAATGAGACCCCGTACCAACTATATAAATAAAAACAAACCAACAAAAAATAGAGTTAGAAGTCAATACTATAAAAATTGTTCAACAAAATGCACATGATAAATATTTTATCAAACAAATACTAAAAAAGATGAAGAAAGTCTATCAATGACATAGCAGATTATGAGAAATTCTATAATAATAGAAACCAATTCATTTTAAATAGAGTCCTGCCTTAGTTCTGTATGTAAAAATTATATACAAAATAGTTCTATCTGAAAACACTTTAAAGAAGTAGCTAAGTTTGTATGAAGCCTAGCAAACAAAAACAAAATTTAAAATAATTTTAATAGATGCCTTTTCTATAAAAAGCCTTTTTTGCCTTGCATCACAGAAGCTGCCAACTTGCAATCAAAATCATGTTTTGCCTGCCTGTCAATAGATCAATTGCAATAGGATAACCAGAAATTAGTAGGGTCAGAAATGGTAAGAAACACAATGAAACAAAAAGAAGTTCATTCTGCAAAAGTGAATGTAATAGTCACAAATAATCTGGCACTTACCACCTAACCTGGAGGTGTCATACATATTCTTTACACCTTTTGCAAATTCTTCAAATTCTACTTTGTCACCTTCTGTGAGAAAAAAAAAATATTTTTATTTTAAAGAGAATAAATATAAAAAAACAATAAAAATTATACAGAATTTCAAAACAAGATGGTAGGAAATTAACAATGGTTGTTACATTATACATTGTTTTATTCAAAGTAGTTCAGATTGCTGGATATAGGTATGCAAAATCGATCAAACAAATAATTAAACATTAACTGTTCCTTTTGATACACCAATAGAAATTTGCAATACAATTATCTTAGCTATCTTGTGTATATATATTTTTTCCCACTTCTTCTTTCTATTTTCTCCTTTCCCCCATCCCAGTTGTTCTTCCTTTAATAGATCAGCTTCACTAAGTAAAAGCCAGATTCAGTAAATCAATTCCTATACATCTAGACCATTTGATGTACCCATAAGAACATTTTCTCTTCATATTTTTGAGTAAACAAAACGTTAATATTATAGAATGAATAACATTTTAAACATAGAAGCTTTCAATTTCCATCAATCAAAAGAAACTATATAATCCGCATTCCTAAAATATAAAACTAAGACAAAGTCCTCAGCAAAGCTAAGAAATAAACCTCAGACTTAGGTTAAATATTCAGCTATTTAACATAAAATATCTATTCCAGATAAGTTTGAAGATAACTGTAAGTGTCCAGTGGTTCTATGACTATGTCTGAGAAATAATTACTAACAACTTTTCACAAGAATGCAAAAGTATAAGGATGCAAAGAGACAACACAGAGCATGGGAGTGGATATGTTTTCTTAGTCTAGAAAATGGGAGCACTGTTCAAGAGCAATAGTTATTGTAATTCCAGACCACTACTGAATCTGAAGTTTTCCTAATCAGTGTTATATAAAATCTGACTACATTTTTGTCCTTTCCTACTCATTGCCCCTGTGCTCACTGTGACACACTGCTTTCCAGTAACACGCTACACAAAATGAAGGTACTCAGTGCACATTCCATCACTTTAGAGTAACAATACCTACATATCAATGCTTTTCTACACAACAGCCAAGCAATCTCAACTTTACACTTCTAAATGTTTATGTTAGTGTTTTAATCATGTCAGAACACTAACAGCTCACTAAGACTCAAAACTACAAAATTTCTAGGAGAAAACATGAAGGAAAAGTTCTCCGGCATTCCGTCGAGGCAGAGGCATCTTGAACGTGCTTCCAAAACCATTATCAACCAAAGAGGAAAAAAGCGAAGGGGACTGCACCACACCAAACAGCTTCTTCAGAGCAGAGACATAATAGAGTGAGGGAAGCACCATGACCTGGGAGAAATACTTGTGTGCCATAAATTGGGTAACCTGCTACTACCTAAAATATGCAAAGAATTCAAAATACTTAACAGCAAGAAAACATTTTTTTTTAGAATGGGGAAATACTTTCAATAGACATTCTCACAAAAGACCTAAAAACGGAAATAGATACATGAAAAATTCTTCCATACCTTTAATTATCTGATAAATGAAATTAAAACCATGATGAGCTATCACCCCATACTTATTAAACTGGCTATTATAAAAAACAAGATAAAGTCATCATTACATATCTCTTAATTTTAATATTGGGAATACCTACCACCAATTGTTGCTAATTTCAGTGCAGTTAGGAACTCATCTTTTTTTAAATTATTATTCAAACTAGACAGAGTGTTCCATAGGTCAGAAACACCTATCTGCTCTTTGATGATGTTGTGAAGGTTTTCAATAGTAGCAGGCAATGCTAAAGGGTGAATAAAAACACAAGGTTTATAACATGCTCATCTAAGAGTTAACAAGGGAAACATATTTAGTGAAAATTTAAGGATTTTATAATTTAAAAGAATAAGAAATATAAAAGAACAGCTAATTTTCAAGTATTAAAACAAAAATGCTTTGAAGTAACTTTGAGGATTCTGAAATATTCAAAAACTGTAGTACCCTCATAAACAGTATAAAGACTAGCTTTCCATTAACTTCAGATTTACAAAAGTCTAGATTAACGAAAATTTCCAATTGACAAAACAACGACTCAAATAGCTTTTGCTCTACAGCTTGGCCAAAAGTTCTCCCCTGGTCCCCTCTTCCTTGTCAATCACTACAAACAATGGAAAGAAGTTTTGTTTTTACTAGAATTTCAATATACAACTTCTGTAGTGCTTCAGATAGGACAAAAAAAACTTATTAGAAAATTATAAAAAGATTACTCTGCTATTTTATAGAACTCAGTCTCTCTGGAAGACGACAGGAATGTAGTGCAATAGTTTAGAGCAAAAAAGTAACACTGACTTTGACAAAGGTAACAGTGATAAAGAGAATGAGATGTGGACAAATTAAGGAACTATTTTAAAAATGAAATGAGCGTACTTAATGAAGAATTGAATGGAAAGAACGCTGAGGGGGTTGGGCCATAAACTCCTAGACTTGAATCCTGTCCAGTGCGCAGATAGTGGTGTTAAGGATGGGGAGAGAACAAGATTTCTGGGGAACACATTGGGTTTAGTGTAAATTTAAGTAGAAAGGATACAGGTACCACTTAAAGTAGTAAACCACTTACTCTGGTAGAGCTGTAAAGAATGGAAATGAGACCAGAGGCTGGTACTGTGCGAAAATTGAAAATTAACTATAAAAAGCAGAAGTCAGTAAGCAAGAACATAAAAGAAGGGCTTATAAAGTAGGGGGAAAATTAGGGGATTAGAGTGTTACAGAAAACAAAAATGATTTTAAAGAAGAAATACATATTCACAGT
The DNA here is from genome assembly GCF_000260255.1 of Octodon degus. Lineage (NCBI taxonomy): Eukaryota > Metazoa > Chordata > Mammalia > Rodentia > Octodontidae > Octodon > Octodon degus. The sequence continues at coordinate 1,312,509 of NW_004524609.1, read as the reverse complement.
TGCTAGAGCTGGACATGATGATGTACAACTGTAATCCCACTTGTACTGGGGAGGCTAAAACAGGAGAATATCAAGTTTGAGGCCAGCCTGTGTAATGTAGGGAGACTCTGTCTCAAACTGAAATAAAGAGGGCTGAAGGTATAGCTCACTGATAGAACTTGTGCAGCATGTAGAAGGTCCTGAGTTTAATCACTGTACTAAAAAAAAAAAAAAACTGTCCCACAACCGATAATGTACTAGACTAACAATGGCCAGATTTGTTTTCATCTCCACCACAAACAAATTTTATATCAGATTTCAAAAGACCAATAAAGGAGCCAGCCAGATAGCTCAGCAGATTAAAGTGCCTGCCCAGGCAGACGCAGGGACCAGGTTTTGATCGCCGGCATGCCGTGTCAACCAGCTGTGCCGGCCCCACCCCCAGGGCATGCTGAGGTGGTGATTGAGACTAGGCGTGGTGGGGCATGCGTGTAACCCCAGTGCTTGGGAGGCTGAAAACAGGAGAATCACGAGTCTGATCTGTGTAGTGTGACCCTGCAGACCCTGTACTAAGTACATTTTAAAAAATAATAACAATAAGAATATTTGGTGCAGGCCTAGAGCCCTAGCACTTAGGAGAACAAGGTAGAAGAGTTGCTTGAGCTCGGAACTTCAACACCAGTTTGGGCGGCATAGTGAGACCCCTCTCAAACCAACAAAATTTTGGTAATGGATTAGATGAGGGGAGTAGGAGCAGTGAAGCTAGGGCCACACTGAGCAGAAACAAGTTTAAGTGTGGCTACAAGCTATGTGTCCACACAGCAAAACAAAGGAAAAATGTCAAATGCCCAAAACAGGGAAAGTTAACTGTGTGTATACCTGAGCTGGTCCCACCACACTTATAATGTTGAAATTGAGGACAAGTTCCACCTGAGTTCTAAGCTGAACACTGCCATATACCTGTTGTGTAACAATAGGAAGTGGGGCCACGCACTGGGGAGATAGCTCGGCGGAAGAAGCGTCTGCCGGGCAAGGGCAAGGTCCGAGGTTGGATCCCCAGTACAGCACGACGTGCCATCCCCAAAATCGCCTGCAGGGGGCACCATCATGCCTACAGGGCTGCATCAGAGCCTGGGGAGGCCGAGACAGCAGGATCACTCTGAGTCTGAGCTGCGTAGTGAGACCCTGTATCAATAAACTTAAAAGGGGTGGGCCAGGGAGATGGCTCAGTAGAATAAGTGCTTGCCTGGCATGTGCAAGAGCCTGAGTTCAACCCTCAGTTCCACAGGAAAAAAAAAAAAAAAATTCTGTGCTTTGGTTTGCTCATCTACAACTATAACAGCAACAACTAGTATGAGCATTCATGGAGCTAAATGTTCAGTTAAATGATACTGGTGTATCATAAGCATTCAATAAATATAATACTAATAATACTAGTAAATGTTTTTCTCTGGTACAAAGTCTAGAGTTATAATTCAGATGTTATATAAAGCCAAAGTCCTAAAGTCTATCTGAAAAAAAAAAAAAGTATTAAACACGTCTTGGCCACCTCCTCCTTAGGAATTGAAAAGCTTGAGTGCTGCCTCTGAAAAAGAATTTCCATGACAATTTAAAAGTCCAGGGCCACCATGTGTGAACACCACGTTTCAAATAAATTCACAGAGGACACAGATTCCAGACTAGGAAGTGGCATAAAAGTGACACAGTTGATAAATCCTCAAGAAAAAAAAATCAGATCTCAATTTCACCTGGTATATTAAAAAAAGTTCCAGGAAAATTAAAGATTACATATTTTAAAACTTCAAAACTTTAGGAGATTCTGACATTGCCAGTTAAACAGAAGACCCAATGCTATTATGGGCTACTGGACTCTTTTAGAATATTTTGCTGAGTTTACACACCTATAATATTCAATAACGGAACTTAGAAAAAATGGGGTATACCGATGAATGTCCATTTTGTATCTGTGTATTCAAAGTGGTTGGGATAGATATATAGTTGCATTCTCTTAATGAATAGAATGATTTGTTCTAATGGTGTTTGTAAATAGGATCACAAGTCCGCATCTTGTACAGCAATTAACCACTAAGAAGAATATATGCACTGTATTATTTGTTGAAACTGTCCTTCCGATTTGATTTGAAACTGTCTCATTGCTATCTGTTTATCAATAAAACTTTGAAAAAAAACTTTAGGAGAAAATGCTGGGAAACATGCTTTTCCCCCTCTTGATATTGGGGACTGAACCCAGGGCCTTCCACTTCGTGGACAGCACTCTACTACTGAGCTATATCCCCAGCTACATTATTATTGTTGTTGTTTTTTTCATTTTATTTTAAACAGGATTCCCCTAAATTGCTGAGGCTGGTCTCAAATTTACCTCAGTTTTTGCCTTAGCCTCCCAAGTAGCTGGGATTACAAATGCAGGCCACTACAAACAGAAGGAAATACCTTACTATTCTCACAATTGAGGTAGGTTTTTATCTTCAATATAAAAGCAAAATTATTGACAAAAGATGTAGGAATTGGGCCAAAATTGGAAATTTGACAGAATGAGGATTTTAAGTAAGGAATAAGAGTATGACCTAACTGTAAAAATAAGTCAATAATTCCTGTAAAGTGGTGAGGGCTAGAAGACACTGACGACCAAGATGTTACGGTGCTATTCTGTGATTTTCCTCAGAAATTCTGTCAGCCACAAGAAGGAAGGCAAATAGTTTCATTTCCAGGAAAAATAAAGTGATGAACAATGTAAATAATTCCTTCATCTGTATATACTGTGTGACCTTAAATAGTAACCAAATCTACTAATAAGACAAAAATAAAATGTTAATTAAAATCTATTACCCAATAGGTAAGTATGAAATAACACAATGGCATTTATAATTTTTAAAGTTCTAACTTCACTCCATTAAAATTATGTGTATAACTACCTTTTTTATATATTTTAGGGAAGAGTCTACAGAGTGTTCAGGGTCTCACTACTAGGTCGACTCGTAGTGATCTAACTATTTACAGCCTCCCAAGAGCTGGGATTACAGGTGCGCACCACCATGCCCAGTCTCAATCACCGTCTCAGCAAGCCCCATGGGTGGGGCCGACGCAGCAGGCCCTGGGATTGAACCCCCAGCCCCTGCGCCTGCTTGCAGGCTCTTTAATCCACTGAGCTATTTGGCCGGCCCTTGTATAACTACCTTTCATTTCCCCATTTCCCAGGTGCTGGGAATCAAACCTAGGGTTCTGTGCATGCTCACAGTATCCCACAGAGATACATCTCTAGACACTTACCTCCCTATGGTGAGCTTCACAGTGACACAGACTACCTTTTTCACAGTAGCACACTTACAGCTCAACCTACACATCAAGGGCTCATATTAATGGAACATATTAATGGCTCATAAATATTATTGGATAACTTGGCAGATGGAAAGAAGTGCTAAGAAATAGAGCTGAAACCAGAAACTCTGCATGTGAGTTCTCAGGTCTAAGTGGCATCAATGTTCCTAAAATGAGACAGTTTTTGTTTCATGATCATCAGATGATAGCTTTTTTAGTATCTTATAAATATCTATGTCTTCTACAGTCTGTCAAACCACTTGATCTATAAAAAGCACAAGACACAATGTTCTTACATAATTTTTCAGAGAAGGATTCTGTGTTGCTCAGCATAGTATTAACGAAGTCTTTAAAATTTACTTTTTGCGTTTCTAAAGGGAAAAGAAAAAAATTTTCTTCATGTTTAAATACTATATTATTATGATAAATATTGAATTACATAAAGTAATATATCCTATATATTCAGGAATATATAATTATATAAATCACATAACATAATGCTAGCCATTAAAAATGTGTAGATAAAAGGGAAGAAGCAATTTCATTTATTTATTTTTAGCAATTTCATTCAGAGGCAAAAATTAAAACTGAAAAGCACCAGGAAAATTGATACTAATCCTTTTAATACCTAAATGGTGTACAATATTTTTAAATGTATATAGTATCTCATAATATGTCCTCACGTGGGTACATGAATACAGTTGGAAGATCTTTTATCTTGTTTTATGGTCATTTTCTCTTTTATGTGCCAATCTCATAGTTTTAGTTATGATAAGTTTCCCCAACACCACATACACACATCTACACACATTTGAGAGCTTCTAGCTATTCTTAATTCTGCTCTTTTATAGAAATATTAGAATCAATCCATTTTAGAACCAGGCTTTCATTAGATTGCCTTGGGTAAATAACATAATTACGTAACTCACAGTCTAGTCTATGACCATATCACCTTCAACACGCGCAGATACCATCTGACCCAGGAAGCCCAGCAGGGTTGGGCATAGTCAGCACTTGAACTAAAGCAAATGATCATTTGATGTCACTGAATCTGTAAGTGGGAGATATTTGCATTTTCTACAGTATCCTTAATATGTCAACAAAGTCTTATTTTTTAACACATGTTTTGTGCAACTTATGTTGGATGTTTTATTTCTCTTTTAATTCTTATTATGGAAATATTTAAATAGGAAATAGAAAAAATGTCATAACATCAACAATTATATACTTATAGACATCTTTTTCCATAATTTTATTGAGAAACAAATAGCAATGAGACAGTTTCAAACCAAACTGTTAGGACAGTTTCAATAATTCACACACTATATACATTCTTCCTAGTAGTTAATTGCTGTACAAGATGTGGACATGATATCCTATTTGCAAACACCATTAGAACAAATCCCTCTATCCATTAAGAGAATGTAACTATATACTATATTTTTATCCTAACCACTGTGACTATACATACAAAATGGACATTCATCTGTATCCCCTTTTTTTGTTACATCAAGCAGAAGACCCAATACTATCATGGGCTACTGGACTCTTAGAATATTTTGCTGAGTTTACACACCTATAATATTCAAACAGCCATTTTACTTTACGTCAGTTTATGGCCTGCTTACGTGGCAAGCTTACTTTCACTTTCCCTTTAGGAAAGTCACGGCTTGCAGTGTGGGCAGAGACCTAAATCTAGCAAAACTTTATTGCGGATCGTGGGCTCTGAGTATTAACAACAAAGCACACTGCTTGTCAGATAACAAGACCACAAACTTTTACTTGTATTTTTGCCTAGGAAAAAATGCCTGAAAAGATTATTAATAATAGTATTTGTAAATAATGGTATTTTGAGTGTTTGTTATACCTCTGAGTGCTATTTTAACAGGTTTAATTTTAATATACTTTTTCTAATGAAAACAATAAAGTAATTACTCTGAGAAAAACAAGCACAAACCGGCCCTCCCTCCAGAGGCGCCCTCCGCTACGCCTGGAAATGTGTCACTTACCGTCAGCTTTAGTCAGCTCTCTGACCTTCTCAAGTTCAGGTTTAGAAAGGTAAATTCCCAAGTTTTGAAGACAAGTTTTTAGGTCTTCAGAATCAACATTTTCGTCTTTAATTTTATCAATGGCTTTAATGACATCTGTCAACACTAAGAATAAAACAATGTACTAATAAGTAGAAAATATAATCCAAAAAGAAAACACAAGCAATAAATTTTACTCATAATGCTAAATTAACAAAAATATAAATCACTTCAGCAATGTTACATACTAAAAAGCATAACTAGAAACCTTAATACTAAGAACTAAAATTTTAACATCAGTGTTAAACGTTATATTCTATATTTCTATATAGTCTCTTTACTAAAAGACAACTAAATTGCTCTGAAAATATCACAACTAAAAATACTTAAATACAAAAGTATTATTAAGGGGCCGGGGAGATGGCTCAGTAGAATAAGAGCTTCCCTGGCAAGCGCAAGGGCCTGAATTCAATCCCTGGTTCCATCAAAAAAAAAAAAAAATTATTATTAAAAGTTGCCCATTTAAATTCAACAAGTTAAAGTAACCTCATAGTGTATTTCTCACTAGCAAAATGATAAGTTGAAAGACAACCTGTAGCAATCTGTAGTTTGGTCCTTGATACACTCAGTTTATCTCTAAGTATAAACATTACTACTTAGGAAAAAAAATGATCCTATGTCTTTTTGTAATAGTGTAGAACTTATACTTCACAAATTTATATATATAT
>NW_004524609.1:1283162-1306339 GCF_000260255.1 Octodon degus | reverse complement strand
TAGCCCAGGCTGGTCTCGAATGCACAACAGTCCTCCTGCCTCAGCCTCCCAAGTGCTAGGATTGCAAGCATATAGTACCACACCCAGAACCACTTATATGTAAACTGATGAATTTATATCACAATGAAATCATTACGAACAGAAAAGTAGATACTGTATAGAGAAGCAAGGGAGTTGATAGGTTACCTGGAATTCATTTGCTTTAAGAAAAAGAATCAAAGTAGAGACAATATTTTCAATTATTTGAATGAAAAATGTGAGATAAAAAAGAGTGCATATATGGATACATACATACATACTCTAGCTCAAGTTAGTCTAAAAAAGGTCTTCTTGAATAGACAAGTTAGGTAAGGAAGGAAGTTAAGTAATAGAGAACATTAAAATCATTGTAATTAATCTGCTTCATGAAGTCACAATGGATTCATTATGGATTTCTGAACAAATACATGATGACTAAAATGATGTCTGTCAAAAGATTCTTAAGGTGGTTCCTTAAAATATGATGCTTATATGCAAATATGTGGGTCAAGATATGTCCTCAGAATCTTTAAGTGAAAGAAATTCTCATTTAAAAGTTAAAAGTTCTTTTAATTTTAAAGGTAAAAATAGTCATTTTGAAGCAGATTTAGAGAGAAAATCATTTCCTGCCATCCTTAGGGAAACAAAAACTTTTACTGAAAGAAGTTAAGACAGAATTTCATAACAAAATAATAGGACAGTAATAGTTAATACACTGCATACTGTTATCCTCAAAGTAGATACTCAGAATACACAACATGAGCCTAGAAAAGTCTCCAATCCATATTAGCATAAACCTTAATCTCAATGAAGTAAAAGACACTAGTAGTTAGCTAATTTGCTTTCTTCGCTTTTCCACCTTTCTTCGTTTCCTCTTTCTCCCATCCTAGTTTCTTTTTCCTTTTAAATAATTTCTTCCTATTTCACAGTAATTGTACATTTTAGACCTTATTTACTGTTTCAGTTTCTCACACCAGGAAGGCAATACAGTGCTTACCCAGGTGAGTCTACTTAATTTCACTTGTAAGTATGGTCTCAAGTTGTATCCAATTACCTACAACAGTCCCAAGTTTATCCTTCTTTGTGGCATAGTACTCCACTGTATAAAATAAAATCTTTTGTTAATCTATTCCCTGGTGCTGGGCATTTGAGTTGCTTCCAAGACTTAGCTATTACAAATTGTGACGCTATAGACATGGTTGCACAATTATCACTGTGGTATGACACTCTTAGTTTTCCTGGGAATATATACAGAAAGGAAATAGCTACATAGAATGGAACCTCTAATCTTAGTTTTTTGAGGAATCATCACACTAATTTCCTCAGTGGTTGGACCAGCCTACACTCCACTCGTCTGTTGACATATACAGGTTGCTGCTAGGATTTAGATATTATGACTTATACGACTGTAAACATTAGTATGCATGTGTTATTAGAGCGTGGAGATTCCTAGAAGGGGGATAGCTGAATGAAATAGAATTTCTAATTTTATTTTATTTCTTTGAAGATTTTCCATGATGGTAGTTCTAGTTCACTTTCCCAACAACAGGGATATTCCTTTTTCACAGGACTCACAAGCATTTATTTTTTTAAATTTATGATGATTGCCATTCTTTCTCATGTAAAATAGAATCTTATCACTGTTTTAATCAGCATTTCTCTAACGAACAGGGATGTTGAACATTTTGTCATACAATTGTTGGCTATTTGCATTTCTTCTTCAGAATTATCTGCACATTTCTCTTGCCCATTTTTTGATTGAGCCTTTATTTAGGTGGTCTGACTTTTTTAGTTCTTCCTATATTCCTAATATTAATATTTATCTACAGAATAGCTGTCAAAAGTTTTCCCATTTGGTAGGTTATTTCTTCACTCTAGTAGTTGATTCCTTTGTTTTGTAGAAGCTTTTTAAATGGATTCAATACCACCTGTTAATTTTTGCTGTCATTTCTTGTGCAATTTTAGTTCTATTTGAGAAATCCTTTCCTATACTATGATTTCAAATGTTTTACCTTTATTATCTTCCAGTAGATTCAGTGTTTCTGTTTTAGTGTTTATATCTTTGATCCATTTTTATTTTAATTTGATACACAGTGAGAGACAACGTCAATAGTCTACAAACAGATACTAGCTTTCCCAGCACCATCTGTTGAATAGGCTCTCTTTCCAACAATGTATGTTTTTGGAGCCTTTGTCAAAGATCAAATACTTGAATGTGTCTAGGGGTGTTTCTGTATCCCCTACTGATACACATCTGTTTTTGTTCCAGCATCATGTCACTTTTACTAGTGTTGCCTTTTAGTACTAGCCTGAGATCAGGTAATGTGATGCCACCTGCTTTGCTCTTGTTTTCCAAGATTGCTTTTTCTATTCTGGGTCTCTGTTGCTTCCATATGAGTTTTAGGATGATTTTCTCTCAGTGAAGTCTAGTTCACTTGGTATTTTGACTGGGACTGCTTTGAATCTGCAAAACAGTTTTGGTGGTATGGTCAATGTCATATTGGTTCTACGTATCCAGAACCAGGGGACATCTTTCCATATTCTGATGTCTTCTTCAATGCCCTTTTCATAGTTCTGTAGTTTTTCTATAGAGGTCTTTCACTTCCTTCATCAGGTTAATAACCTGGTATTTCCTTTTTCTTGACACTACCGTAAATGATATTGTTTTCATAATACTGAATTCATTAATGTCTATATATGCTATTGTTTTTGAGTACTGATTTTCTATCCTGTTACATTACTGACGTTGTTTATTAGCTCTACAAGGTTTTTGTGGAATTTATTTTTGCATCTTCTACGTAGAATATCATGTCACCTGGAAACAATAATTTGAGTTCTTCCCTTTCCATATGTATCCCTTTTCTCTCTGGCTAGTGTGTCAAACACTATGTTGAACAGAAGTGGTGAGAATGTGCATCTTTGTCTAGTTCCAGATTTTGGGGGAAATGCTTTTATTTTTTCCTCATTTAATATGATGATGCCTGCTGGCTTGTTATTAATAGCTTTTATCAAATTTAGTTATGGACTTCCTAACTATTCTTTAGAATTCTTTTCATGAAGTGGTGTTGGATTTTATCAAAATCATTTTCTGTATCTATTCATATGATAATGTCATTTTTAGCCTTGCTTCTGTTTGTGTGATGTACTATATTTATTGATTTGTATATGTTGAACCATTCTTGCATCTCTGATACAAAACTTACTTTGTCACAATGTATGATCTTTCTGATGATAAATTTCATTTTATTAGCTAATATCTTGTTATGGTTTTCTCTATGTCCATTAAGGAGATCAGCCTTTAGCTTTCTTTTTCAGTTGAGTCTTTATCTGGTTTTATAAAGAATTGATGCTGGTTTGCATAAAAGAATTTGGAAGCACTCCATCCCTTTCAAATTCTTTAAAGAGTTTGACAGGCATAGTGATATACCCTTAAAGGTTTTTATAGAATTCAGTAGTGAATCTAGCAGGTCTTGAACTTTTTTTAGTTAGTAGATTCTTTATTACAGTTCCAATTTCTTGTTATTAGGCTTTTCAGTATTTTTGTGTCTTCTTGGGTTACTTTTAGTAATTTGTATGAGTCTAGGAATTTTTCTACTCTTCAAAATTTTCCAATTTATTGGAATGCAATTTTTTGGGGGGTAGGTACTATCTTCTGGATTTTTACAATGCTTACTGTGACTTCAACTTTTCCATTTCTAATTACATTGATGTGAATCTTTTCTTTTTCTCTTGGTAAGTTTGGCTAATGCTTTATCTATTTGGTTATTCCTTCAAAGTTAGTTGATGCTTTATATTGTTATTTTAGTCTCAATTTCATTGATTTCTGCTCTAATGTGTATGATTTCCTTTTTCAAACTGGGCTCGGGCTTTGCTTGTTGTTGTTTCTCAGGTATCTTGAGGTTCCTCACAAAGTAATTTATATGAATTTGCTCTTTTCTGAATGTAAGCACTTAGCACAATGAACTTCCCTCTTAGAATTGCTTTCCTAGTGTCTGAGAGGTTCCAGGGAATAGAACAGAAATTTTCATTAACTTCTAGAAATTGTTAACCTTCTTCCTTGGTTTTTCTGTAGCCCAGTTCTTCCCTAGGTCGTGCTAAAAGGCACTCCGATTTCTTCAGCACTGATTTCTAGCTTCACTGAGCACTGCTCTGATGTGCACATGGGGCACTTCCAATTCTTTTTTCTTTATTTAAGCAGACTTTGCGGCCTAGTATGTGATCTGTTTTGGAACAAGTACCATATGCTTCAGAAATAGGGCATAATATTCTGTAATTTCTTTACTGATTTTTTTCTTTAGTTTGATCTATCTCCTTGCAAACATGAGGTGCTAAAATCCCATTATGACTAGGTCCACATTTATTTGATCTTTTATGCTCAGCAGTCTTTATTTTATAAAGTGAAGTGCTTCATTATTCAGTGCATTTATATTTATAACATTATGTCATCTTTTTTAGCTGGTAGATTCTTTATTACAGTCTCAATTTCTTGTTATTAGGTTTTTTAGTACTTTTATATTTACAGTATTTTTCAATTGGTAGATTCCTTATTACAGTCTTGTAAGGGGTTGTTCTCTACATAGTATATAGTCACCTTGTCACTTCAAAATCACTTCAGCTTCAAGTTTACCACGTCTGAAAGTAAAATGCTACCCCTGCTTTTGAGGGTACTTGTGCATGAAATACTGTTTTCTATCTTTTGATTTTTAGTCTATGAGTACCTTTTTGGGTTAGATGAGTTTCTTGAATGCAACAAGCTGTTGGAATCTGCTTTTTTGATCCCTTCTACTAGTCTGTGTCTTTTAATTGGAGATTTGAAGGCATTAACATTGAGAATTACTGCTGAGCTGTGTTGATTATTTACCACCATTGCATTCTTTCTTTGTTGATGCCTCTTCTGTTTTTCTTTTCCTGACATTCTTTGTTTTTTATCATTAACCTTACTCAATGTTTTCAATTCACTTGGATTTTTCATTTTATTGGTTTCATTGTTTCTCTATAAGATATTCTTGAATATTTTCTGCAGCGCTGATTTTATGATCTTATCTTTTGAGCTGATCTTTTTTATGAAATTCCCTCATTTCTGCATCTAATTTGAAGAAATGCTTTGCTGATTATATCAATCTGGAACGGAAGTTATTTGCTCTTAGGACTTGAAATACTTCACCCAAGCTCTTCTTGCCTTTAAGGTTTGTGTTGAGAAATCTGCTGTAATTACAGGTGGTTTAAATTTATATGTAATTTTTCTTCTTCTGTGGCTATTTTTATAATTCTGAAAGTTATTGGGGGATATATGGCCATTTAGTAAGTATTAGTGTATTAGTCATTGCTTACTAGAGTGAGATGCAGCAGAGCATAAGACATGTGTCCACACTCTGGGGACCCAAGGTTCAGCTGGGAGCTTGGAACCCTTAACAATGACTTGTGTGAGTCCATATCAGGTCTGAAGGATCCACCATGGAAAACAGAAGGACCCATTCTGGAAAGGTGCAAGGACCAGTGCTGGAAGCTAGGGCTGAGGGGCCTACAGGGGAAGCCAGGAGACACCATCCAAGATGAAGACAAGGACGGATACTCCCCCAAGAAAGAAAGCAGTCAAAGGTCCTTCAAAGAAAAACTGCTGAAACTCTGGTGAAGAAAAACAGCTGCCACAAAGCACCATCAGAGCTCAGTAGAATAAGCGCTTGCCTGGCAAGCGCAGCATCCTGAGTTCAATCCCCGGTACCACCAAAAAAAAAAAAAAGTAAATTAAAAAACAAAAAAAAAGCACCATCAGCCAAAATCTTTTCTTCCCATTCTTATATACCACTGAACAACCATGCCAAATCAGCTGGGCATTCCCACTCACATTGACAATTAATAAACTAACATAGTGAAGTGATTTTTTTTCATCACAGTAGTTTGGTGTTCTGGTAGGCTTGCTTACTTATATGTTGAATTCTTTTTTAGCTTGGGGAATTTTCTGCTATAATTTCTTTAAACATATTAATAATTCCATCTGTGTTATGGCCTATCTTTTCTCCAACTCGTCTTAGGTTTCTCTTTTCAATGATGGAACTTTTTACTGCCATCTGGTAGCTGTTGGATGATCTCTTCTCTCAGTATTTTACATTAACCACCTGTCCTCAAATTCACACTTACTTCACATTGGTCATTTCTGCAATCTATGGATTTTATACAGTTTTGTACCAACTTCTCCCAAGGAATGTAAACATTATTTATTGCAAACATGTACTGAAAAAAACATAAAAAACAAATTAAAAAGTTACCAAATAACTAAATATGCTGGCAGGGATGTGGGGAAAAGGAATCCCTATACCTTTTGTAGAGTAGTAAAACCACTCTAGAAATCAGTATGGAGATTCCTCAAAAAAACTAAAAATAGAAAATGCATTCAGCTAAGATATTCATCTACTTGTACATTCCTGAGAGTTAAAGATTCATACTACAGTGCTATATGCACATCCTTGTTTGTAACAGCAGAGGTCTTAACAGCTGAACCTTGGACATGGCCTATATAACCATCAACAGATGAGTGGATAATCATGTCTATGCACAGTGGAGTAGTACTCTGCTATAAAGGATAAATTTGCACCGCTTTTAAGAAAATCAATGCACCTTGAATTTATGATATTAAATGAAATAAATTAAACACACAAATTTATATAACCCATGGTTTCTCTCATATGAAAAATCCAAACACTAAATGAATTAAAGAGCAATATAAAGGACAATAGAAAAGAAAAACTACAAAACTTTTGCAAATGAGAAAGGGCTCAAAAGATAAAGAGAATTGAGAGGAAAGAAGGAAAGGAGACGTAAAACAGAATTAATATGTGTCATGTACATGTGCCATCTACCCAGAATGAATATATTATGTATTGCAAACTGGTGCCAATAAAACATTCAGTTGACAACCCTGTGAGGTAGTTATCATTACCCTGGTATAGCAAGTATTTTTTTTAAACTGGCAACTCAACTACCTAAGAGTCACAAGGTATTAAGTATCTATCCAAAAGCAAACTGAGTTTAATTGAATGTAATTTGTTTCAATCTAACTGCTTTATCCTTCAAGTCATTTTAAAATGCATTTCCTACCTACCATCATATTCAGAAAGACTTTGCTCTTTGCAGAGAGCCTTCATAAAGTCCTCTAAATTCACCATTCCACTTTCTGTAAAATAAAGAATTTTGATTACATATTCTGCTGTAACTAGGCAAAAAGTTAGATTCACATTTTAACTATAAAAAAAAAACCTTTATCTCATTACCCTCTTTCTTCTTCATATTCTGTATCTGAAGATGAATCTTTCTGAATTTGGTCAGTTCATTTTATTTCAACAATTATTTAGGGTATATTACTCCCAACAATATACTAAATTCTTACTGTGAGTAAAAGAAAAGGTGTCTGTATAAGTGGGTTGTGAGAATGTTAGAGAGTCTACCTCATACCATGATGAGAACCCAGTCAATGTGTCATCCATTAAGACTTCTGGACAATATGAACCAGCCCTGACAATCCACATAGTCCTATCCACACCCCCAGTGTCCATGCAGTCCAATTAACCAACTATTTTAGGTATAAACTTCCCATAGTTTTTGTACCAATAATAAGAAACAACAGAAAAAGTTTAATGACTGATTAGGTAAATATAAATAGATATAGATACAAATATAAAGAAATATCTTATCTCATTTGTCTGAGCTAAGAACTTTTGCCCAGGTTCTGAGATTTCACATCTAATGTAATGTTATTTCTTTCCAGGCATTCTTTCCCCAAAATATTTCCTCTTCCCTCTCCTTAATTTGTATAATTATTAGTTACTAATAAAACAATTTTACTAATATTAGAACCTTTATTTGAAATTTAAATTCTTCCTTGAGCCTAGGTTTGTGAATGGAATATGCCATTGAACATCTTGGTGCTACCTGCCTTGATGATCACTAGCTATAAATTTTCCTAAAATTTTAAAAATTCCAATGACTGCCTCCCTAAATTCCTAGAGTGCTTGCCAGGAGATTTTTATGCCCACAGGACATTGTACCCTTTACCTGAACCTCTCTAGAGCTGGATCAGCCTTCGCTAGTGCCAGCACCAATCTAGAATGCCCAGATGTGCAGAGCTCAGAAGAACCTTACTGAAATGATTCTCATCTATGAAAGGCTTAACCCTGCCAAATCAATGGATTAGGTCAGAATTTCCAGGAACTGTTTTACAGTTTTCCATTTTTTTATCTCTTCTTCCCTAATCTTCCTTACAATGGTTCATTCTGTTCCATACCTGATTGAGAAACATTTTTCTAATAGTTACAGTATCTCCACACTATTTTGCAGTTCGACTTTCACAGATTCAGTTTCCCAGGTTTTCAAAAAATATTAATCTCCCAGAGGGCCCACCCCACCTCAGCAGGTCTACCAGGAGCAAGCCAGGGAAGCCAGCAGCACCCAGTGACCCACTTGGACGAGGCTCACCTGGAAGGAGCCAAACACACAACCAGACCCAAGCCAGGTATGGCCAGAGTTAGAGTTCAGTAGATCTAGACCCAGGGAGGTGAAGTGTACTGCTTTGCCCAGCTGAGCCCAGACCAATGCCCAGACCTATAAGAGTACCCTTGCAGTACAGAGGTGGCAGCAGTGGGGTGAACTAGTCTGCCTGGAAGACTCCAGGTGCCTGAAGTGGAGGTGCCCACCCAGAGCTCAGAGGAATTCATCTAAAAACCAATTCCCAATTTAAGATCTGCTTTGTTATACAGCTACAATGTTTGCCTATGGTCTAAAGTACAAACCCAGTAGTGGCAAAGTTTGCCAATTTCTAAATTTCAATAGCTGTTATTAGTATTGCTAACTGTACTACTATAAATAGGAAACCATCTCCGCCTTAACCACCTGTTCTCCTTTGGGTGATAATATTAGGAGGTACTTGGGTAATAACCTCACCAAAGCCCTGCACTGAAGGACAGAGGACAGTGCCAAACAGAAATCAGTATCTCACTCTCAGTCAATAGAAAAGGCAAAATCTTGGGATACGCACTAAACAAGAATCTCTGACACAAGAGAGATTCCTAAGAAACAGACTCTTTACAGAGAAGCTCTGACTGCAGTGAAATAGCTGCCTACTTTCAAAGTTTCAGAAAAATGTATCACAGAAATCAAAATAAAGAGTTATCTCTGAAATAGAAAGTGACAGAAAGAAGGAGCAAAAAGCAATCTCAGGAGCCAAGCCCAGCCAGAACAAACCCAGGAAAGATTAGCATAGAAGAAACTGGAAGCTAGCAGCTGAAGTAAGGAAATAATGACAGGAGGGTATAGAAGAAATCAGATCAGAAATAATCTCACAAGTAAAAAAGAAAAAAAGAAGTGATAAATATAATAAAAGAATTACTACACATTTCTAAAGAAGACACTGATTAAAAAAATAGAGGAGAATAGAAAAATGATGGAAACTTGGAATGAGCAATATAGGAAAGAAATAAAATGCAAGAAGCACATTTCAAAGAGATATAGAAGAAATTAAAACCTTCATTAAAAGTTGGCAAAACCATTTGAATGAAAGTGAAGATAGACTTTCAGACCTGAAGACACTGTTGCAACTAGTGAAAAGGTAAGTAAAGATCTCTTAAAAACAACTACAATCCAGAAAATAATAATTCAACAGCTACAAGACATTGCAAAGATGAACAATGTGAGACTAATAGGCATCACTGAGAACGATGAACCCAACACAAATGATATAAACAGAATATGGGCAGAAGTAATAGCAGAAAACTTCCCAAATACAGGGAAACAATCTGACATTTAGGTAACTGAGGTATATAGAACTCAAAAAATTATCAACCCAATTAAAACTACACCCAGACATACAATAATCAAGATCCCAGAAATTCAACACAAGAACATCATACTAAAAGTGAGTAGAGGGGCCGGGGAGATGGCTCAGTGGAATAAGCGGTTCCCCAGCAAGCGCAAGGGCCTGAATTCAATCCCCGGTTCCACAAAAAATAAAATAAAATAAAATAAAATAAAATAAAATAAAATAAAATAAAAAAATGAGTAGAGAAAAGAAACAGATCACATTTAAAGGAAAACCCATCAGAATAATAGCAGATTTTTCCTCACAAATCATCAAGTCAAGAAGAACATGGAGTACTTCAGCTCCTACAAGAAAACCAATTTCAATGCAGGCTGATATACCCTGCTAAACTCTCTTTCAAGTTTAATGGAGAAGTGAAATACTTCCAAGACAAAGAACTAAACAAATTCAGGATGACTAAACCAACCCTACACAGAGTACTGAAAGATATTCTAGAAAGGAATCACAATTCCAAGAAAGACCACAATTCCAAGAAGTACAGTGGAAAGAACCAACCAAACAGAGCAAACAAATAAACACAGGAGAAAAATAGGGAATCAATGACAAGAAAATAACATCACAAACATAAGTCAATATATGTTAATTAAAACCACCACTGTAAATGGACACAATTTACCAATTAAAGGAAATAGACTGGCAGGGTAGATTAAGAAACAAAATCTAGGGGCTAAGGAGATGGCTCAATAGAATAAGCACTTCCCTGTCAAGTGCAAGGGCCTGAGTTCAATCCCTGGTTCTGAAAAAAAAAAAAAGAAAGAAAAGAAAAAGAAAGAAAAAGAAACAAAATCTAAAAATATGCTGTATACAAGAAACATATAATCCATAAAGAAATTCATAGGCTAAAAGTCAAAGGATGGAAAACAATACTACATGCTCCAGGGCCTCAGAAAAAAGCAAGGGTAGCTATTCTGTTTGTAGACAATCTGAACTTCAAAGAATGATCAAATAAAATAAAGAAGGTTGTGAAATAGAGGTTAAGGGAAAATTCAAGAGAAAGATAACAGTTATAAATATGCATGCATCAAATATGGGAGCACTCAACTATATAAGATAAATTTTAAAGGACACAAAAAGTCTAATAACCAATATCACAATCTTAACAGGGGACCTTAACACACCCTTATCTAAAAAAGATAGGTCAAGCAGACAAATATTAGCAAAGAAGTAGAACTGAACCAAACATTTGAACAAATGAACTTAGTGGACATATACAGTTTTCCAACCAACAACATCTGAATACACATTCTTTTCAGCTGCACATGGGATGTTTTCTAAAATAGATCACATACTAGTCCATAGGTCATACTTAAGTATATACAAGAAAACAGAAATTATCCCATGCATATTATCTGACCACAGTTCAATGAAACTGGAAATTAAAAACAAAAGAAACCATAAAAATCCCATAAACATATGGAAATTAACACCCTGCCCAGCAACCAAAGGGTTATACAAGAAATTAAACAATATCTACAATCCAATGAAAATTCAAACACAACTTACTGGAATTTGTCAGATGTGATAAAAGCAGTTATCAGAGACCAGTTTAGAGTCGTGAACTCACACATTAGGAAAACAGAGCAAAAACAAATAAATACCCTAATGCTGCCCCTCATGCTTCTAGAAAAGAAGAGCAAACCAAGCCCAAAGCCCAAATATGGGAAGAAATCGTCAAGATTACAGCAAAACTTAATGCAATTGAGACAAACAACACAACACAAAGAATTAATAAATCCAAAAGCTGCTTCTTTGAAAGATTAAATAAAATTAATAAACCTCTAGCCAACCTTCTTAAAAATAGGAAGGAAAAAACTCAAATTCAAGCAATAAGGAACAAAAAGGGAGAAATTACTACAGATACTGTGAAACTCAGAAGATCACCCACGCCAGCCCCACCCCTGGGCACACTGAGAGGCAATGGAATCCAGGGGAGGTGGTGCACACCTGTAATCCCAGCACTAGGGAGACAGAAATCAGGAGGGTCACTATGAGTCCAGGCTGCGTAGTGATAGCCTGCACACACAAAAAGGGAGGTCATCAATAGCAATTTTGAAAATCTTTATTCTCACAGGATCAAAAACACAGAAGAAATGGACAGATTCCTAGATAGATATAAAATGTCAAAACTGAATCAAAAAGATGTAAAAACTCTGAATAACACAATATCAGCCAATGAAATTTAAAATGTAATAAAAAAAAAACTTATCAACAGAGAAAAGTCCAGATCTTGATGGTTTCACAGTTGAATTCTATACAAATTTTAGAGATGTAATCCCAATGCTCCTCAAACTCTTCAGTGAAATTTAAAAGGAAGCAATGCTCCCAGAATCATTCCTGGAGGCAAGTATTATACTGATACCGAAACCAGAGAAAGATCCAACCAAAAAAGAGAATTACAGACCAGTCTCCCTCATGAACATAGATGCAAAAATCCTGAATAAAATACTAGCAAATAGAATACAGCAAATCATCAAGAAGATTATACATATGACCAGGTAGGATTCATCTCAGGGACACAAGGATGGTTTAATGTATGCAAATCTATAAGTGTAACACACTATGTCAGTGGAAACAAAACCAAAAACCACATGATCATCTCAATAGATGCAGAAAAAGATTCTGACAAAGTCCAACATTCATTCATGATCAAAGCCCTACAGAAAATTAGAATAGATGGCCTATATTTCAATCTGATAAAAGTCACCTGTGACAAAATCAACAGCCAACATAATTCTAAATGGAGAAAAACTGAAAGTTTTTACTCTCAAGTCAGGTACAAAAAAGAAAAAAATCAGATACAAGACAAGAATATCCTCTATCACCACTCCCATTCAATATAGTTCTGGAATTATTAGCTGGAGCCATTAAACAAGACAGAGAAAAGGAATAAGCACAGCTAAAGAAGAAGTTAAACTATCATTATTTACAGATGCAAAACCCAAAGAACTCCATCAAGAAGCTCCTAGAACTAATAAACAAATTCAGTAGCATATCAGGGTACAGAGCCAACATCAAAAACCAATAGCATTCCTCTACACAGATAATAAACTCACTGGGAGAGAAATTAGAGAAATAATACCCTTCACAATAGCATCCAAAAATTAAATACTTAGAAATTAATCTAACAAAGGAAGTAAAAGATCTATACAATGAAAATTATAACCCCCTAAAGTAAGAGATCAAAGAGGATTTCAAAAAATAGAAAGATATCCCCTGCTCTGGATAGAAAGAACCAACCTTGTGAAAATGGCCATACTCCCAAAATTGTTATACAGATTTAATACAATCTCTATCAAAATATCATCAACATACTTCACAGATCTAAAGAAAAGACTCTTAAAATTTATTTGAGACCAGAAAAGACCTAGAATAGCAAAAACAATCTTGGGCAACAAAGGCAAGGAGGAAGCATTACAATCCCTAACTTGAAATTATACTACAAAGATACTGTGATAAAATTAGCATGGTACTGGCAATAAAGCAGACACAAAGATCAATGGAACATATTAGAAGATTCAAATACAACTACAAGCAAACTCAGCCATCTTATATTTGACAAAGGAGCCAAACATGCTCACTGGAAGAAAGATAGCCTCTTTAACAAATGGTGCTGGAAAAACTGGCTCTCCACATGCTGAAATCTAAAACTAGACCCAGGTCTATCGCCATGCACTAAAATGAAGTCAAGGGGCCGGGGAGATGGCTCAATGGAATAAGTGCTTCCCTGGCAAGCGCAAAGACCTGAGTTCAATCCCTGGTTCCGGAAAAAAAAATAAAATAAAGTCAAAATGGTTTAAATATCTAAACATTAAAACAGAAACACTAAATCTCCTAGAAGAATAAATAGGGTGAAAACTTTGAAGACATAGGAGTAGACCAACAGCTCATCAACAGAAACTAAACTATGGGGGAAATACTCTAAAGAATCAACAACTGGGACCTCATCTTATTGAGAAGTTTGTGCATGTGAAAAGAAATCACCAACTAAGTAAAAAGACAACCCACAAATTGGGGAAAAAATTGTAACCAACATTCACTCAAAGGGCTTATATTTAAATTACATAAAGAACTAAAAAAAATGGGCCCCCAAAATTTAAAGATCCAATCTAAAAAAGGGCATCTGAGATGTATACACAATTCTCAGAAGAAGAAATACAAGTGGCAAATAAATACATGGAAAAATGTTCCACAGCACTGGCCATTCAAGACATTTAAATTAAAACCACATTGAGATATCATCTCTTGGAGCTGGGGAGATGGCTCAGTAGAATAAGTGCTTTCCTGGCAAGTGCAAAGGCCTGAGTTCAATCCTTGGTTCTGCAAAGAGAGAGAGAGAGAGAGAGAGAGAGAGAGAGAGAGAGAGAGAGAGAGATCATCTCACCCCTGAAAGAATGGCTATCATAAAGAAATCAACTAATAGGTGCAGGGATGGGGGTTCAATCCCTGGTGTGCCATGCCAGCCCCTCCCCTGGGGCTCACTGAGAAGATGACTGAGACAGGGCACAGTGGTGCGCACCTGTAATCCCAATGCTTGGGAGGCTGAAAACAGGCCTTACTATGAGTCTGATCCATGTAGTGAGACCCTGTAGACACTGTACTAAATACATTTAAAAAAGAGAAATCAACTAATAACAAATGCTGGAGAGACTGTGGGGAAAAAGAAACCTTTCTCAACTGTTGGTAGGAATGTAGAATGGTACAATCACTGTGGAAATCAGTGTGGAGACTCTTCAAAATCTAGGGCTGAAAATTCCATTCAATCCAGCTATTCCCCTTTGGGTATTTTCAAAAAAAAAAAAAAAAAAAAAAAAAAAAGAAAGAAAGAAAGAAAGAAAGAAAGAAAGAAAGAAAGAAAGAAAGAAAATATCATGCCATAGTTATACATGTGCACCCATATTTATAGCAACACAATTTGTCAAAGACAAATCTCAGAAGCAACCAAAGTGCCCATCACTTGAAGAATAGATGAAAAAGATGTTGTGTTTTTATACAATGGAGTACTACTCAGCTATAAAGAAAGACAAGCTCGAAGGCTTCATAGGTAAGTGGATGCAGCTAGAGGCTATACTCATAAGTGAAATAAATCAGACCCATATGTGTAAATATCATATTATCTCCCTAGTGTAAGAACCTGAAAGAAATAAAACCTGAAAGGTATAATAGATATAGTAAAATGGAAAGAAACTGAACTTAAGGATTAAACAACAAAGATGAGAGAAAGGAGAAAAGATAGGGGAAAAGAGGGAAAAACATGCAAGCATATATGCAGGATGGCTGAGATGATTGTACTAATAATTTCCATCAGTGTTTTGAAAATAGCAGTTAATGTTTAGAATTTTCACCTTGACTAACTCTGTATGCTGATATCTATGATCTGAACAACTACAGAACAGCAATGTATAACACAAAACCCGTGGTTGAATACCTCTTATCTTGGTCTTCTAAATATGTACTGTTTCTAGTGTCATCGATTATTACACTCTCCTTAAAATAATTTATTTTTAAAAACAGGAAAAAAACTAAAATTTCTTGAAAATAAGCATTAGTATTCAATTATTTGTCCAATCTTGCATAACTATATGTGTTAGTCTGAGCAATAGATTTGATGTTAAAAATAGATACTATAACCATTGTTAATTAACTATTCTTGTTTCAAAAACCCGTAATATATGTATTGTTGTTTGTTACTCTGTTTCTGTCTTTTTTTTCCTATTTGTTTTTGCTTCTGCTTTTACTCTTCAAAATAAAATAAAGTTAAGTTAAAATACAAAAAGTATTAATCTAAATTTTTGCTATATCATGGGATTTTGCAGTACTGTACAATATGCATATGTTGTTAAAATTACATAAGTTTACAGTTTAAAAAATGATCAAGAACATTAAGTGTTTTTAAAAGTGCAGGAAAGGTTTTGAAGAGTTTGGGAAGGGTTTATAAAGCCTTAAAATATATAAATACTAAATCATAACGTCACTACTTCACTGATTTTCACTTATCGTGGGGGAGTCTGGAACATAACCTGCACAATAAGTAAGAAGCCACTATAATCCTATTCCATAAAAAACACGATTTTCTCTGAATTCGGTGTCACCTGTCTCTTACCATTTCTAGTAGTCTCTGTCATAATCTCCTGTAAGTCTTCATCTAATAAAGTAATTCCTAGAGAAGGCAAAATGTGCTGCAGCTCTTCGGGAGCAATGGAGTTTTCTTGGAGCTTACTGATAGCATCACAGACATTCTCTAAGTGTATGAAAGACAGAGGATGCTAAGAACCAGAATTCCGTCTATTTCATTAGTACCTAAATATTTAATAGAGAACAACTCTTATCTAATCAATATTACCCAATGGAAGGACTGCCTTTCTCTCCCCAATTTTGTTTTCTTATACTCTTTCTCTTTTAGTTCAAACACAAAACTGCCCCAAAATTCTAACTTATAAACTACCAATTTTGAGAAAAGACGTGTTTGTACCCAGATAAAGCTGTTTGCTTCTGATTACACTATATCACAATCCAAACGTTCCAAGTCACGGAAGCCCACGCATCGAGGTGGGGTTCTGGTCCTCCCCGTAAGGTTACCCTCCATGCATCCAGCTCACAACCTTCAGAAGGTGAAGCTCCGAAGTCAGCTACGCTGCTCGCGGGCCTCTTAAAGAATGCACTTCTGCGGTATTCAGGTAAAATATTATAAAATCTGGGCCTTGGGATTTGGCTCAGCAGTAGAATGCTTGCCTAGGTTCAGTTCTCAGGACCAAAACAAAAAATACATCTCTCAAAAATTACATAATCTGAATTTATTCATGATGAAATACAAGAAAAATTCAAAATGAGTGGCATTAGATAAGTAATCACTACTCCTCAAAAGTATCACAATGGTTAAAAAAAATGAGGAACCATCACAAAATGAAAGAAACCAAGAACATATGACAATTAAATGTAATATGTGTTCCTGGATTAGTCTTGGATCAGAAAAATTACACTTATAGAGATTGGCAAAATTCAAATAATATCCATAGATTAGTAAGTAGGGTTGTGTCAGTGTTGATTTCCTGGTTTAGATCATTATGGGTTAATATGAGACAATAACACTTGGTAAAATTAAAATGTATCGAGGGAATTTATTCTACCTTTGCAACAATTATAAATGCAAAATTAGTTTAAAAGTTAGATATTTGAAATTTAAATCATTGCATTATTCACATTCAGTTACCACCAGTTTCTTTGTGGAAGTTATACCAAATAAACTATCTAATACTTCTTTATATAGAGAACATAAATATGGCCATAAGAGATGCCATCATTTGATTTTGGTTATCCAAGGCAGGTATAGAGCACCCTTTTGAAGACCTGTTCTGTCCACTTGCTGAAATGTCTACTACTCCACTATCCCATTACCCCAGGGGTTTATTTCTGTTGAAATGCAGTGAAGCCTCAGAAATAGAAAGGAGGCACAGAGTAATAGCAGCACATCAGAAAAGAAATCAGTGAAAGTCTCTAATCCTCCTTAATAGATCATAACTTTTCAATAGTTAAATTATGCATTAATCACTCAATTTTCACAAGGCATCCATTATACCTATTATATTGCATACTAAATGCAATATAAAATTCAATAAATGTCTTTAAAGAAAACAAGCATTTTGATGGAAGTAGCACAAAAGGGAGTGCACAAATTTGTTGGAAAAGCATCGTTCATCTCTGAGGAAACCCTAAAACCTTTAGAGACACGAGCTGTGTCACACTGTTCTCCCTCCATAGGAGATAGTGTCTAAAGTACTATGAATTAAAGCTGTGGAACACGAAATAAAAACTTCAGACTCTCTACATATTCATTTAAATAAATTACAAACAACTCTCAACTCTCTAGGGAATTTGAGTTACTCCAATTAATCACTTAATAAGCTTATAACAGAAAGTTAAATTCCCCAAAAAGGGGGAAATCCAAGAAGGAACTAACATCAAAGCCACAGAATGACATACATTAGCGTAGGCAGGCATCAATACGCTGGTCACCCAGGATACTGACAACTGCTTAAACCTATCCAATAACAGATTAATTCTGCCCATTTCTATGACAACCAAAACATTCAAGGACCTGATTCTGACTTATGTACACGGTACTAACCCAGGGTATTCACTGCAGTTTTTTCTTTACTTGAAACATGTTTCAGGAGAGTTGCATCCTTTCTCACAACAAGGTTCTCAAGTTTTGGGATATTAGAAATACCATTTTTATCCAGAGACTTATTGACGCTTGTAGTACTCTTCAAGTTTGGTAGTTTGGACTTTGAGTCATAATTCTCAGCTTTCTCTGAATGCTTTTTAAAATTCATGCCACTCTTTGCGTATGGTTCACCAGGAAATTTTCTTATCTGTTCAAAATTTTTTGATGGTTGAATTTCAGAATCATTTTCTTCCATAATTTTTCTAGGATATTGTGGAATTTTTTTAATCAATTTTTTAGACATTGATGATCCAGTCAGTCTGGAAGGTAGACTGTACTTCTTCTTATATTGTAGAGAGTATCCTTCTACCTTTGGTAACCTTTTCTTTGAAGCAGTTTCATCCAAATCTGAATCTTCCATAAAGACAAGAGAAACATACTCAGTTATTTTGGTACCCATGTAATTTTTGCTATATTTCAAAAAAAGTCTTCATAAAACCCATTCAACATATTACCAACTAAATATACAAAACAAAGTTTAACCAGTTGAAAAAAAACCAAAGGGCTGATCAAAAAAATAAACTATTTGTTAGGATAAATATTATAGTGCAATACACTTAAGTATTTTAACTTAATCTATCATCTAAAAGTTACACTGAAACTTAAGTGATAGACTATTGAAACACATCATTTATTCTCTGTTCTTTTTCAGTTTAGAAATGTAATAGATCTATAATTAATATAGATAGATATCTCTTTAGTTCTAAGGGTATAGAACTATAGGAAAATTTATGAAGTTATAATAAAAATAATTATTTTCATGATAGTCTCAATATTCGGAGAGAAATAACTTCATATGTAAGATAGCATTTTTATAAAAATATTAGCCCAACATTCCAAACTAAAATTTAACTTACAAAATTCATATGATGGTACAGAATAACATCAGCAACACTGCCAGATATAAAATCAACATTTAAACTCAAAATGAAATAAAAATACAAATGTAAAACCTTAAACTATAAAACCAAAAAAGGAAAGCATAGGGAAAAGATTTCAAGGGGTCTGTATAGGGTCCATGGTAGCAAACCTTTTAGAGATGAGTGCCCACACTGCAACCCAAGACCCACTTATTTCTCACAAAGTGCCCACACTGCAATTAAACCTGAATACGTGGTATTACTTTGGATAAAATAACTCACACACTAACATCTTTTGTCTTAGAAGAAAATCAAATAACAAGTGGGCGATAGGTTTTCCACCACTGGAATAGGTGATTTTTTGACAGATTCCAAAACACAGACAAAAGCAAAAATAGGTATATTATATTACCCCACAGTAGGAATGTACTGAAAAGCAAAGGAAGTAATCAGCAGAGTGAATAGACAACATACACAGTGAGAGAAAATGTAGGCAAAATATTACACTGACAAAAAAATCCAGATACACAACTAACTCAAAAATAACCGAAATCAAGTAATCCAATTAAAAACTGAAAAAAAAAAGATATGAATAGACACTTCTCAAAAAAATAATAAGCAAATGGCCAACAGGTATATTAAAAGTGCCCAAAATCATTAACTAATAGCGAAATCCAAATCAAAGCCAGTTGGAATGAAATTATCTAAAGGACCCAAAGAAAGCGCTGGCCACAAGGCATGGCCCGCCTGGGACAGCACAGCAAGTCACAGGCCGCCACAGAGCAGCGCGGCGGGCCACCACCGTCCACTAAGCCCCGAGCAGCCCTCTGTTTTGCTTCC
This sequence comes from Octodon degus, assembly GCF_000260255.1. Taxonomy (NCBI): domain Eukaryota; kingdom Metazoa; phylum Chordata; class Mammalia; order Rodentia; family Octodontidae; genus Octodon; species Octodon degus. The sequence goes on along the minus strand of NW_004524609.1, from coordinate 1,286,532 downwards.
ACTTGGCACAGGGCTGCAGAGGTGCAGGCTAAGAAAGCACTCAGATCCTGGATCAAGCGTCCACCCAGGAGATGGCAAGCCTGGGCGGACGGCAGGCCCAAGTCAGAAGTCCAGACCTCTCCAGCAGCTTTAGGGATTCAGTTGTTACACTCACAATGTGACTGAGAGACAAGTGTAGGGTAAATACACATCGCTCAAAGCTACCCACTGTAATGAGCCTGTATGCATCAGCACACACACACACACAAAACATGAGAAGGCAAAATAACAAAACAACTCCCAAAACAATAAACTCCTCTAAAGTTGATTTATGCGGCATCAAAGAAAAAGAAATCAAAAGCCACGCAACCCAATTATTTGAAATGATAACAGGCAATAGCAAAAGAGATTAATAAGACACTTCAGTGAGTACAAAGAAAATTTAAAAAACAGATAATGTGCCAAAAAAAAAAAGTGAGTCTACACAAACACTAATAATAATTACCTGAGCCAAACAAAGTAATACAAAACATGCATGACCAGTATAAAAAAGAAATAATCCATAAAGAGGTACCAAGCAGATACTAAATTTTTAAAAATCATTTATTTATTTGTTTGTTTATTTATTTATTTGCTACATGGCCTCACTATAAGCTCGCACTCATAGTGACTGTCCTGCCTCAACCTCCCCAGTGCTGGGGTTACAGGCACGCGCCACCACACCCGGTTCCGGTGGTCGGGATGGCATGCAGTACTGGGGATTGAACCAGGGTCCCTGTGCTTGCCAGGCAGGCACTCAGACCACCAAGCTATCTCCCAGCTCCCAAGCAGAAATTAAGAAGTTTAGGGCCTGCCAAATAGCTCAGTGGACTAAAGCGCCTGCTTAGTCAGGCGCAGGGACTGGGATCTGATCCCCAGTGTGCCATGCCAGCCCCACCCCCCAGGTGTGCTGAGAGGGCAACTGAGACTGAGCGTGGTGGCACACGCCTGTAATCCCAGGGCTTGGGAGGCTGAAAACAGGATACTCACTCTGTCGGATCTGTGTCATGAGACCCCATAGACCCTGTACTAGAATATACAGAACACAAAAAAGAAATTAAGAAGTTGAAAATGTCTACCAAAAATAAGGGCATCAGAAGTGAACAGTATGAGGACAGAGTGTCAGAATATGACAGGATTATTTTAGGGGCCAATCAACAATGTATTTTTTATATTTTTTATTTTTTTGGTACCACAAATCGAATTGAGAACCTTACACTTGTCAGGCAGGTGCTTATGCTGCTGGGATAGCTCCCCAGCCCAAGAAGATTCATTTTAAAAAGAGAACATAAAAAATGGATCCTGGGGCTGGTGAGATGGCTCAGTGGTCTAAAGCACCTATTTAGAACAAGCTAAGCTAAACAAAGCACAGGGACCGCGGTTCAATCCCCCAGCACCACATGCCAGCCAGCCCCGCCCCCTGGTGGGCTGAGCTGGCCACACACACACACACATAAATAAATAAATAAAATTTTAAAAACCAAATTAAAAAATTATGAAAAAAAAATGGATCCAACAGCTTCCAGATGAAAAGACGTGAGAAATTAATTGTAATTACTAAAAAAGTACAAATGGAATTTTAAAACCTCTGTTTACAGAAATAATAGCAAAACTTTCCAAATATGAGAAAAGATTTTTAACGTAAGTTAGGCATACAGAACCTTAAATAACCACAATTTAAAAACAAAATTCTACAAAACTTCCACTATGACACATCGTAGTCAAAAATACCTAGGTTCAATACAAGAATAGAGCATTAGACGCTGTTAGGAAACACAATGAAACTCCCTAGAAGACTGTCTCAAAAAGCAAAAATGAAAAAATGTAAACGTGTTACAAATATAAATATGAATGAACTGCCTAAAACACAGTATATATTGCCTCTGGAAAAGCTAAAGGGAAATTCTAGAACAAGGTTTGTTCTTCCTTTTTTTGTAACAAGCCTCAGAAAATTTGTAATTCTTAGAATGTGGGCACCAGCAATCTTAATCAAATGATATTTAGACAAACGAGAAAAACTATAAGGAATAACACAATGTGCAATAAGAGATGAAAAATAACATATAGTAGTTAATAAAGAAAAACTAAAAATGAATGACAGCAAAACATACTAAAAAATTTAAAGGATCAATATCAGGATGTCAGAATGCCCTACAAATTATAAATTAAATACTATCATTGTTTAGTAGAGTTATTTTGTTTTAAATTTGACTTTATGCTGCACTGTATCAGGGCAAGATAAAAAATTATGATACTGTTATTATATAATCAATATTAAGAAGGTATACTTAGGTATTACATTAAATTTTTATTTCTCTTATTTAAGAGAGACAAGTTTTCTTTTTTTTTTTTTTTAGTAGAACCGGGGATTGAACTCAGGCCCTTGCACTTGCCAGGCAAGCGCTTATTCTACTGAGCCATCTCCCCAACCCAAGAAAGGTTTTCAAAGAAGGCTTTTTAATACTTCTGTAAGGTAAAATCTACATGTTAGCATTTAAAGGAGAATTCATGTATAAACAAGGTTTGCTATAGCAACAAGAGCTTCCTTACAAATATCTTCATACTGGCCTTGTAGAGCATCCAAAATAAATACGATATCTCCAATATCCACCATGTGCTTACCTGTCACAGAATAAACACAAACACTGTGTTTCATTTTGAATAGAGATACAGCCACCATAGTCGTCTAACATGAAAACAATATATAAATATGTGGAGGTATAAAGACAGAAGCTGCTATTATGAGTTCTGGATAATATCTACAACAGTGAATTAATAATAGCTCACTATTAAACACAAATGCTATAGTTTTTCTCCTCAGTACAACAATTTGTTACCAAAAGAAATAGTGATGACTATTTTAGGCTCCGATGCTAGATAACCTGAATAATACTTATTTTATAAACATTTTTGAGAACCTACTAGAGGTAGTATTTGAAGAATCAACTCTTTGCCCTCACTTTCTAGACCAGTGATGGTGCACTTTTTGGAGCCCAAGTGCCCAAGCTGCAGCCCAGCACCCAGCTGCCCCCGCAGAGCACCAACGCCATATCGCATATCCGACGCGCAGGTGCTCCTGGCTCGCGGGCCAGCGCAGAGGGGCCTGTGCCCCTGCAGCACCTGTGACGACGTGGACGCACCGCCACTCTTTGGGACTGGGAGCTCAGTGTGCAGAATTTCAGTTCTGTATCCCTAGTGCCCAGGAACGTATCTCCTTCCTGTCACTTCAGTATGGTTTCTAAGAGAGCAAAATATACTGAAGACTATAAAGAAGAGTGCAGCATCTACATGGTGGGTAGCAGATAGCCATTCACCATCTGCTATGTACCGACACGGCATTCATAATTTTAAT
>NW_004524609.1:1281121-1282292 GCF_000260255.1 Octodon degus | reverse complement strand
AAAAAAAACAAATTGGTGATAACTAGCCTTCTGATTAGCAACTGCTTGCTACATTCTGGTTTCTGTGCTTTGAAAAGAATACTGCTTGCAGGATAAAGGGGATAAAAGTAGACGTGGTTAACATTGTGAGGATGAACTGCAACGGTCCCAAGGAAGTATTATGTTAATTTGGACTAACGGACAGAGACAGAAATACCTTCAAGATGTATAGCATTTAAAATAGGAGAACTGTACAGTGAATGCATGAGGAGAAAACACATTTGTCAAGGTTGACTACGGTTTCTATCCATCTTTCTTGAATCTGTTCATGGTACCAAGCTGTTACAGTTTGTGTCTATTGTTCCCTCAAGCCTCATGCAGTCATGGGGCGGCTTCTAGAGTTTGTGATTAATTCATGATCCAGTGCAGGGATTGGGGTGCGAGTGCTGCCCTGCCTGGGGCGGGCAGTCTGCATACAATGCAAGGAGGGGAGGGAGACTTGCTAGCTGCTGCAGCTGCGCCTCCTCCCTTTGCTCTTTGCTGTTTTCAATCACCATCAATAGCTGCCCTCTTCCATGTGCCACTCTACCTTACAGCCAGCCAAGTACGGACTGAAACCTCCACTAACTGAGCTAAATAAACTTTCCTTCCTTAATTTTGGGTGTCAGGTATTTTGTCACAGCAACAAGAGAAAAGTAACAAAGCACAAGCACCATGATAGATGATTACATTTAACTCCTATAGTACTATTATGAGATTAGTATTTGTCCAGCTTACCTCACCAAAAAAAGCAGGAGACTTAGAGAGACAGATGAGAATTCATAAGCTAAAAAGCAACATGCTGCAATAGTTCTATATCATTTCTGTTAGTCCTCACAGAGCATGCCCTCAAAACTGTTTAATAATATTGCTTGAGATTAGTCTTTAAACTTCACAGAGCATGCCCTTTTTCACCCTTCACCCACACTTTCAATTAACCTCAACTGATTCATTAAGACTTAGATCTACCTCTTCTGATAATCTTTCCAGTATGTATTAGCACCTTGGTACTTCTTTGAGGAGATCTAATTGCAACAGAACATAATTTTCAGTTCATTTAATTCTTTCGGGGCCGGGGAGATGGCTCAGTGGAATAAGCACTTCCCTGGCACACGCGAGGGCATGAGTTCAATCCCCGGTTCCACCAAAAAAA
>NW_004524609.1:1275865-1281021 GCF_000260255.1 Octodon degus | reverse complement strand
TATATATTTAATTCTTTCCCCATTAGAGTGCAAGATCCCTCAGAACAGGAATGGTGTCTTATACACTGTAATATGTAACTGTCCACCTGCCTGGTTTTAGAGATGCCCAGAAGATTATTAAAGAACAACACCTGGGTTTGTTTGTGTGTGTGACAAGGGTGTGACCTTGGGGTTCCATCTGGGCCATGGCCCTTTCTCCTCTGCTCTGGGACTATCCCCCTGTTTTTCACTTCCAAGCTGACATAAAAACTGTAGGTTTCCACTGCTGTGTCCTTGCCCCATGATGTCTTAAAGCCAGAGCAAATGAACTGAAACTTCTGAGACCATAAGCCAAACTCAACTTTTCCTCCTTTAAATTGTGGGTGTCGGGTATTTCCTCCCAGTAATGGAAAATCTGCCTGATACAGAAAACTGCTGCCAAAGAAATGAAGACATTGGCTCCACATACCTGATTACATGGCTTAGAAGCCTTTGAAACTGGTTTGTGGGAGGCATTCAGAAAGGTTTTGAGGTACAGACTAGAGAAGTCCTAGAATACTGTAAGCAGAGGTTGATGGTCAATTCTAGTGGGAGCTTAGAAAACTATAATGCCCATAAGCATGCAGATTGTAAAGACTGAGGGGCTGGGGCTATAGATGAGTGGCACAGCATCTGCCTGGCAAGCACAAGGTCCTGAGTTTGATTCCTGATACTCTCCCACCCCAAAAAAGTCTGAGCTCTTGAGGTTTTATAGGGGAATGAGGACTCTAGTGAGCACTGGACTGGAGACCATGGGTGTTATAGTCTGGAAAATATTTTATCCACAATTCATCCACTCCTTAAAACTCCATGTAAGGTTATATTTAAAGACAAAAGACTAATTCATCTGACAGAAACTTTCAAGGCACCTCAATGTTCAGGCTGTGGTCTGTACTGCTGGCTGCTCCTAGCCAGATTTATAGTGAGAATAGGGAGCAAAAAGCAGAGCAGAAAGGTTTGAAAATACTTTAGTTTGGTCTGGAAACAAAGTTCATGTAAAGCTGGGACCAAAAAGGATGGCTGCTGGAGAGATTAGCATCATTAAGTCAAGTACTTTGAACTGAGATAAGAAGAAAGTTGCTCTGAAGGTATCTCAGGAGAGAGCAGGACCCCAACCACTGCAGGCTCAAGACTGCAAGTGTAAACATTTTATTTGACTAATCTTTGGGATGCCCTGCTCAAGAAGAGTTGATGTAGGAAGCTGGTTTCCCAGGATTCATTTCACCGTGTTATCTATCAAGGCACTCAGAGGCCATCGCGTTCATGATTCAAGAGAGCCTGGCCACTGATGTTGGCAACAGATGTTGGCATCATCCACATGGTACAGGTTGTTCACGGAACATGAGCCAGGACTTATGGGGTCATGGAGGCTTCAATCCAAGTCTTAAAGGTAGACCTGGGAGGCCAGGCAAAGTGTCCCAGAGTTAGAGTCCCTTCAGGGAGCCGTAAAGAGCACAATGTGAAGTTTTGAGAGTGAAGCTAAAGTTGCAATGGAGGGCCGGGGAGATAGCTCAGTAGAATAAGCACTTGCCTGGTAAGTGCAGGGTCCTGAGTTCAATCCCTGGTACCAAAATAAATAAATAAGTAAAGTTGCAATAGAAAGGCCAAGAATTCAGAATGTCTGCGGAGGAAGCTTCAGGCATCAAGCACAACACTACCGAAATTCACCTCTGACAACTATGTGCCCTCAAGGGTAGATGTGGAGCTGCAGGATTTAACATTTTTCCTTCTGGATTTTTGTCTTGTTTCTATTTGATCTTTTCTATCCAGTTCCTCCCTGTTTGCATGGGAATGTTTAACCTGCACAACTCTGTCTTCAGCTTATATAACTTGCCTTTGATTTTTTTTTTAACTGAGGCTCACAGCTAAGAACTGTCTTCAGTCTCAGAACAGAGTTTGGACTTGGACTTCTGAATAATGCTGGAACTGAGAGCTTGAGAAAGGTGAATTTCTAATGTACGTTTCCAGTTGTACACAGGATTGTTACATCCTGTTAGGCGAATCTTTATTTGGAGCTCAACTGTGGCTCAAGGTGAATGTGTTGAAATGTCAAGTTTACAAGAAAGGAAACATGGTGGTTAACCTTGATTTGTCAACTCCACTGGCTTGAGAGACACCAATGAGATGAGTAAAGCACAGTTCTGGGTGCACACGGTGGGGTCACAGAGGCCTGGCCTCTGGAACGGTCTCAGCTGGGGGCATGGACCCTTCTCACACTCTTTCCCTGCTTTCTGCTTTCTGCCCAGAGAGGGTCAGAGTTGTCTGCCATGAACTTACACTATGATGCTTCTGCTTGGAACTAGACAACATAAGTCAAACTAAACTTCTCCTTCTCTAAATTGGGGGTGCCGGGCAGTTTGTCTCAGCAACATGAAAGCTGACTAACAAGTTTATCTTTGCATTACCATATAGAAGAAGGCACAGTAGACACTAGTATCTATAATTGTTAGGATGTAACTATATATAATACTAAACATATGCTGAATACATTCATGTTTAAAGAAATCTGTACGCTGCAGAGTGTAACTGAACAGCATACCAAGATATTTTAATCTAATTACATAGCCAAATTGAGAACTCAGAATATTTAGGTCTTTAATCTGTGGAGCCAGTGCCCCAACACTGAATCCACAAGACAAATAAATGACTATAAAAGAGGTAAGTCTTAAAATTTTTACAAAGTCATTTTACTCTTATCCTTTCACCAAACATACCAAAATATTTTATTTTGAACACTAACAGAGTTGGTGGCAAAAAGAGTGAAAACACAGAGAGGCAAAGAACAAGGTACATATTTGATATCCAAAATTCAAATAACTCACTGTCAACATATGTATTATTTATCACGTCCTGAAATGTTTCAGAAGTAATAGGGATGCCCATGCTATCCAAAATATCAACCACTTCATCAGTGGCAACTCGGCCATCTTTTATACTACCAAAGATCTTCAAATTGTCCTGGAATACTACAAAAATGATAAAGAAATAAATTACTGTAACATGAGTATCAACAGCTTTTCCTGTAAAGTAAGTTCCCACGTTAATAACTTAATAGAGAAAAACAACTGTATGTAAGCATGGGTTTTTTGAGATGTTTACCTTTTTAAAAAATAATAATAATACTACATGGGTCTCACTACACAGTTCAGACTCGTAATGATCCTCCTGTCTCAGCCTGCCAGCACTGGGATTACAAGCACGTGCCACCACCCCCATTGCTGGGGCCAGCACAGCATGCCTGGGGTTCCAGGGCCAGCATGACATGTGGCACCGAGGATTGAATTCAGGACTTTGTGCTTGCCAGGCTTATGCTGCTGAGCTATCCCCCCTGCCCTAGATGTTTACTTATAAGTAATTATTTACTCAACTTTTGTCATATTTCTAGCATACATTCTATTTTTTGCTATTAATAGCTGACATTTACTGAATATTAATTATGTATCAGGCATTGCACTAAAAGCTATGACTTACATCATGCAACCACCCACAGTAGGCCTATAAAATAGAAATTATTATCCTTACTTTATAGAGAAAAAACTAAGGGCTAGAAAGTTCCCTTCAATTATACCACTAGTAACAGAAAAGGTAGATTATTAATCTAGCAATTTCATTCTATAATACATCCTTTTAATAATTATTTTATTCTTACATCTTAGTTAAAATCTTTACCTAAGACAATTTGTATCAGTGGTACACTCTACAATGATAAGACAACTTAACACAAAGTCCAAAGGAACCATTAATTGCTTAAAAATGAAATTTAGAAAAGATAATGTAAAAGAAAAAAATGGCAGAGACATGAAATTACCTTTCACAGGCTTTATCATGCTTCAAAGAGTTTGGCAGTGACTTAGCCACTACTATAATGGTTTTATTTCTCCATATAAATTTAATATCAGTATACCAACAATCCTTAGCATCAAAACTGAATTGTAAACAATGCAGAAAACTACTCATATTAATAGAATTCTTCATAAAAAAGCTTTCTTAAAACTTAAGGAGATTAAAAGCTATATCCCATAGCTAAATTGAAATTCTCCTCTACCCACTGCATCTTTTAATTTACCTTGATAAAAAATACAATTTCCATGACAGGAGATAGCTCTGGGGCCGGGGAGATAGCTCAGAGGCCAAAGCGCCTGTCTGGCAAGGGCAAGGTCCTGAGTTCGATCCCCAGTGGAAAAAAAAAATACAATTTCCATTATCAATTCCAGATAGAAAAACACTTTAGGGTCCAACTATATTTCCTTGGAATCTGAGATACAATAAGCATAATGACCTACAAGCCCTAAAATAAGCATAATCAAGGAGGCAAAGCCAGGCATTACTTATTTACTCAACTTGTAACTACAAGGAGCAAGAGTGGCAGAGTGAGGAATTCTAAACATCTGCCCCTCCATAAAGTAATGAGAACACCAAGAGCAAAAATATGAAAACTTCAGACTGATAAGAAATGAACCCAGTTTTTAAAATGGACAATAAACATGAAAAGGAAAAAAAACTCCACATGATTAATAATTATACTAAAAGTTAACAAATTTCATAATTGAGAAATATAAATAAGGTACATCATTTCTTACAAAATAAGAGAGTAGAACTTCCCTTTCTCTTAAAGATATTTATATTTTCCCAGTATTTTATGGAGAGATCTTTTCATTCTCAACACTATGCTTGGCTTTTTTAATTAGCTTCTAGGAGATCTACGTCCTTTAGATTTCCTCTCTTAACAATAGTTCATTTTGCCTCGGCAAAAAAATATATAAAGTATATATTTATGCATACATGAGTATGAAAAAAAGATTCTAAGGCCATTACTAAACTGTAATAGGATAGGAGAAATTTAAGGTTTTTCAATATACACATATATTACTTGGATATTTTATAAAAATGAAATATTATTAGGGCCGGCCAGATAGCTCAGCAAACTAAAGTGCCTGCTTAGGCAGAGCACAGTGCCTGGGGTTTGATCCCTGAGTGTCGTACTGGCCCCACCTCCGGGGTGCACTGAGACAGTGATTGGGACTGGGTGTGGTATTGCATGCCTGTAATCCCAGCACTTGAGAGGCTGAACACACGCAGATCACTATGAGTCAGATCTACATAGTGAGACCCTGTAGACCCTGTAGACCCTGTCCTAA
>NW_004524609.1:1271277-1272357 GCF_000260255.1 Octodon degus | reverse complement strand
TAGGATAGATATACAGCTCCATTCTCTTAATTAAATGAATAGAGAAGTTTGTTATAATAGGTTTAAGACAGGATGTCATGTCTGCATCTTGTACAACGAATAACTACTAAGATAAGAGTATTCAATTTATTAATTATTGAAAATGTGCCAGTAATCAATTGTGAAACTGGCCCACTGATATTTGTTTCTCAATAAAATTATTAAAAATAAAAAATAAATAAAAATTTGGGATGTTGTGACAATAAATGAAACAAAGAAAAGCATGTAATTTTCCAAATCCACACTACTGAGGTTCAAAGGGGGATATTTTCTGAGAAAAGATAAATTAATACATCTAGGCCACATTAAAGTCAATTCTATCAAAAGTCATCCTTTTATAATGTGGACAAGTACTCTTTTTACCTGGATCCTGGGAGACCAAACAGGAGCTGTCATTCACAGCCTTAAGAAAATCTGAAAAATCCAGCATTCCATTAACTATAAAAGGGTTCAGAAACAAAAGTTAAAAATGCTCCATCAGCAAACAATGTCAATAAAATTCACTAAGAACATAGGACAAAAATGTAAATAGACTTAACTGGCATTAGTATACCACTGCCTATCCATAAGAACAGTCAACATTATCACTGTATGTAGAATGAAAAAAAACTTGTGAGAAAAAATTACACATTTAGTAGCAAACTGTGTTCCAGTAATAATCATACCACAGACTATGACCGTAGATGCAATAATTCTCTTTGGTCAAAACTCTATATTTATATAGAGAGTCTATGATTATAATTTCTAATCAGGTTAAAATAATTACATGCAGCATGCCAATTTTATCTGCAAAGTGTGAAGCACACTGAGTTTAACTTTTAAAAGATAGAACTGATTTCACAGTCTCCCAGAAAAGTCTTAGGGCCGGCGAGATAGTTCAGGGGACCAAGCGCCTGCTTTGGCAAGTGCAGGGACCAGGGTTTGAGCACCAGTGCCACATGCCACGTCAGCCCTGCCCCCAGGGAGCACTGAGCTAGTGATAGAGTCTGGGCATGGTGGTGCATGCCTGCAATCCCAGCGCTGGGGAGGCTGAAAACAGGA
>NW_004524609.1:1269065-1270792 GCF_000260255.1 Octodon degus | reverse complement strand
TTTCATAAGAAACTTTTGTTGCTTAACTTATATGAGAAGTTGGAATTACGGGGTGGTTTTCAGGACAGATCATCTCTGATAGCAGCTACAACTGAAAAATTCTAACCCATAAGGTCTGAGAAAGCACAGAACCGGGGTTTTTAAATTTCATTTTCTGGACAAACCCATCTTATTGAAAAAGATCTCAATTTTTTCAAGATTCTTCAAGTTAAACAAGTATGGTTTCATTTATTTCTGTCATTAAGTACATAAAACTAAGTTTGACAGGGCTTGCGCCAACAGACATTTTCTGTCAGGATTAAATTTATTATAGATCTACAATTTACTTTAATGTCATTTGAGCAATAAAAAAACCTATAAAAAGCTTCTATCTGCTGAGAAGTAGACATGGCTTGTTCTTATTTCCACAACATAAAATACTTTCTCCAATATTGGAGAGTTGTCAAATCAGCTATCCCCAAACTTCTTCAGTGGGCTAGGCTTTAAGACTAGGCTCTTCTTGCCACCAAAAAATGACAAAGTTTGTCCCATTTTAATCAACTACATAAACTTTTTCTGTCAGGAATCGAACTCTAGGCCTTGTGCTGGCCAGGAAGGTGCTGTGCCACTGAGCTACATTTCCTGCCCTTTACTTTTTCTTAAACTGCTTTGTGACGTTGAGTTAGGCAAAGATCTTTTAGATAAGACATCTAAAGTACAATCCATAAAAGAAAAAATGTAAGTTGGCCTTCATCAAAAGTAAAACCTTCTGCACTTTGGAAAATATTCTTAATAGAATTAAAAGACAATTACATACTGGGGAAAAAATGTTTGCTAATCCCATATTTAATAAAGGACTTGTATTCACAAAATATTTTAAAAGTTGCAAAATATAATAATAACCATTGTAATAAATAGAAGATATACAGAAAATAAATATATGAAAAAAATATTCAACATCACTTGATAACTTAGGAAATGTAAATCAAAACTACAATGATGTGATATATCTACTAGACTGACCATAATTTTAAAAGGCTGGCCAGTTCAAGGGTGCTAAGTATGAAGAGTAACTGCACTTACATATTGTTTGTGGCCAAGAAAATTTATTTGACCACTTTACAACACAATTCAGAAATTTCTTAAAAATTTAAATATACACCTACCATCCTCCTACTAAGTATTTAGTCAAGATAAGGATAAATGAAGGCATATAACCATCCAAAGACATTCATGTGACTACTTACACCAGCTCTCTGTGTAACAGCCCAAACTGGAAACAAGCCCAATATTTATCAATTCATAAATAATTGTATATCCATGGAATAGTATTCAATGGTACAAAATAATGGGCCCTTCTTTATATAAATTGAAAGAAAGAAAGCAGACCAAAAAAGTAAATGCTATATATTTCATTTACATAAAATTCTAGAAAATGCAAGCTACAGTGATGAAGTGACTGGTGTTCACCTGAGGATGGAGGGGGCTACAGACAATAAGAAAGCCCTAGGCATTAAGTAGAGGTCTGAAGCAACGGGGTGTGACAGACATGCTCGTTTTATGGGATGGAATGCTTTTTTCACAGGTATTACATACTTCAAACTTTCTCAAATTGTACACGTCAAATATATGCAACTTACTATATATCAATTATATCTCAGTAAGCCTATACACAAGCTACTTAAAAGATAGCACATCAGAAAATTTTTCTCCAATTTCCTGGAGAAAAAAAATTAACATTACACATC
>NW_004524609.1:1267042-1268313 GCF_000260255.1 Octodon degus | reverse complement strand
CTGATGTGCCAGTGACAAAATTTCCAGAGGTGATATCTTACTCTAACTTTGGATTTTATCATAAAGTGAGGATGAAGAAATCATACTTGAGAAGGCAAGAAACTCTCACACATTAAATGCGTGTGTGCTTGGAACTCAACTGTATCTATTTTAATTAATTGTCACATGTCAGTGAAAAGTAGGTACAGTTAGGTAATTGAATGTTTTCAAGCAGGAGGTGAAAACTTTCTTATTTTGCTGATGACAAGCATAATAAGATGGAAAATATTTTTTGAGTGGCACATTGGTAACAATAGAAACTAATTTTATTGTTTTTGTTGAAAAACAACTTTGTTGATTTTATTTAATAAAGTAATAAAATCACAAGAAACTTTATATTCAAAAAAATAAATAAAAAAGAATGATTAGAAAAAACATTACATAGATAAATAAATGTAGGATAAGAATTAACCAATAGTGAGAAGATATCATAACCCAATCTAATAACCCAATTATGTATACCTGAGGATTAATTTTTAATATTATTAAAAATGTTTTATAGCATATATAAATGATTTATAACATTTATGTCAAAAACACTTTTATAACATATTTTAAAGCATATGTTTCCTATAATTTAAAATAAAGCTGTTTCCAGGATCCTTAAACTTATTTTTAAAAACTTACCATCAACATCAACAATCTTTAGTATCTGTCGCATTTCTGAATCACTTATAGAAATCTTCAAGATAGAAAGGACCAGCGGCAGATCATTCACATAAATCTTACCATTTCGAATTTTGCTAAAAATTTTACAGGCTTTATGAAGTGCTGCACATATGTAATAAAACATTAAATCAATCCAAATGAACAAATATCCTTATTCTCCCCTACCCTTCCTTAAGAAAATATGATAATCATTAAAAGAAGGGAAGATACTGAAAGAAAAAAATACAGATAAGGGCAAGGGAGATAGTCCAGCAGTGAATGCCTGGCAAGCACAAGGTCCTGAGTTCAGTCTCACATACCAAAAAATAAAATCAGTTACAGTTTTAAAAAATAGCAGATCTTAGGAAAATGATGGCAATTATGAATGCCCAACATAGGTAAGAAATAGAATCCATGAAAAAGATTCAGCCAGATATCCAAGAGACTAAAAATTCTATTGGAAGTATATGCAGCAGAAAGAACCAAGGTGAGCACAAAAGATAAGATCTAGAAGATAGGATTGTGGTTAATAATCATGAAAAGAAAGATTTCTTTAAAATAGCAAGGGAGTACAAAAAAGCAAT
>NW_004524609.1:1259752-1266942 GCF_000260255.1 Octodon degus | reverse complement strand
GGAGTCAATGAAAAATCAGAAAAAAGCACAAATGATATTTAAAAAAATAAAGCTGTTCACAGATGTAATTCTTTTTCCCAAGAATAGAAAAAGTATCTGACGTACAGATAAAGCAAGTCATATACAACTCCAATGTAGCTAAAAGAAACTACACCAAGGCCTAGAATAAAATTACAGAAAGTCAACACGAAAACAAAATATTAAAAGCTGTTACAGAAAAAAAACCAAATCACTTATAAAGGAAAGTCCATAAGAGCTTGGAGTGACAAATGTCAAGCCCTAGAAGAGGAGCTGAGAAAATGGGAAGATATTCCATGTTCCTAGAGAAGAACCAGCAACATTGTGAAAATGGCATTCCCCAAAACTGTTATATAGAGTTTCAATGCAGCCCCAATTAAAATACCATTAGCATACCTCACAGAGCTAGAGAAAACTTGCCTCAAACTCATTTGGAGCCAGAAGAGACCCAGAACATCAAAAGCAATCCTGGGAAACAAAGGTAAGGCAGGAAGTATCACAAACCCTGACCTGAAATTATACTATAAAGCTACAGTGATAAAATCAGCATGGTACTGGCATAGAAACAGACCTGAGTTTCAATGGAGCAGACACAACTGCAAACACACTCAGCTGGTTTATCTATGGTAAAGGGGCCAAATATGTTAAATGGAATAAAGATCACCTCTTTAATAAATGGTGCTGGAAAACTGACTTTCCACATGCCAAAGGCTAAAACTAGACCCGTGCCTATCACCATGCACAAAACTATAGTCAAAATGGATCAAAGATTTAAATATTAAAACAGAAACACTAAATCTTCTGGAGAAAAATATAGGTAGAAATCTTAAAGACATCAAGATAGGTAGAGTTTATGAACACAAAACAAAGAATTATAGTTGACTGTCCCTCCAACAAAGGCCTTCTTTCTAGAACATACAAAGAATTTTAAAAACCAGGCCCTCCAAATTCAAAGACCCAATCCAAACATTGGCATCTGAGATGAATATACAGATGGCAAGTCAATAAATGAAAATATGTTCAATATCATTGATTATTCAATAAATGCAAAGTAAAACAACATTGAAATTCCATCTCATCCCAGAAAGAATGGTCAACATCAAGAAGTCAGTCAATAATAAATGCTGGAGGGGCTGTGGAGAAAAAGGAACCCTTCTCCAGTGTTACCGGGGGTGCAGACTGGTACAACCACTATGGAAATCAGAGTGTAAAGTCTTCAAAAAGCTAGAATTAGAGATCTCATTCAAGTCAGCTATTCCCCTCCTGGGTATTTTTCCTGAAGAACTGAAAACATACCACAGCAAAATATTTACACCCATGTTTATAGCAGCACAATTTCTCATAGCTAAATCCTGGAAACAACCCAGATGCCCATTAGCTGAAGAATGGATAAAGAATATGTGGTATTTTTACACAATGAAGTATTATTCAGCTATAAAAAGGATAAATTTGAGACTTTTACTGGTAAATGAATGCAACTAGAGACCATACTCTTAAGTGAAATACATCAGACCTGTATGTGCAAACATCAATTGTCTCCCTAGTGTGAGAACCTGAAAGAGGAAATGGAATCTGAAGGGTACAAAATATACTGGGAAAAGGGTATGAACTTACTGAAAAGGAAAGAGTTACTGAGTTGAAAAGGACAGGAGAGGGAGTGGGGAAAAGAGATATATCTATGTATGTAAGCAGGATGGTTTGGGTAACTATACTGTGTATGTCTGCTGGTCTATGGAAAGGAGCAGATAATTTGTTTTGCCTTCTTTTTTCAATTATTTGTACTTTTTCTCTTTTTAATTTCTTATACTTTTCTTTCTTTCTTTCTTCTTCCAATTTTACATGCATATATCTGCTAATATGAATAACTGGTTGAAGACAACACTATGTATTACAACAAATACTGTGAAATTCGTATTACTTTGTTAAGTGAAATTCTGTATCACTTGTAATTTTTTCTGTTTTCATTCTATTTTGTACTCTCCTTTTTTAAAAGTTCAAATTTTTTTAAAAAAGAAAAAAAATAACATAAATAAAATGAACTACTTAGGAATCAATGTAATGAAGGAAGTAGAAGATGTTACATTGAAAACTATAGTACTTTGGAAAAGGAAATTGAAGAGGATATCAGAAAATGCAAATATCCCTTGTTCTTGGGTAGGAAGAACCATACCCCCTAATTTGTTATACAAATGTAATGCAATCCTAATTAAATATCAACAGCATACCTCACAGAATTAGATAAAGCAATCCTAAAATTCATTTGAAACCAGGAAGAGACCTAAAATAGCAAAGGCAATTCTGTGCAACAAAGGCAAGTCAAATCTCTGACTTGAAATTATACTATAAAAATATGGTGATTAAAAAACAGTATAGAACTGGAAAACAGACCCAAAGATCAATGAAATAGACTAGAATATAAAGAAACAGCTCCAAATATACATGGCCACCTTATCTTTGACAAAAGGACCAAATGCCTCCATTGGAAGAATAACTTCTTCAATAAATGGTGCTGGAAAAACTGGCTTTCCATATGCCAAAGATTAAAAATAGAGCCATATCTCTCACTATGCTCTAAAGTGGAAATGGATCAAAGATCTAAATATCTTTCACGGAGAGCACATTGGCCAAGCATTGGCCGTGACTCATCCACATGGCTGCACTGACAAACGTTCTACAATCTGAGGTACAGGATCTCGGAATAAATCCTGAGGGGATTTCACTGACCTTCTCAGACCCAAAAGCTGCAACTCTTGTTGCACAGGTCCTGCTTTACCTTGGTCTTAACCATCCAGCAGAAAAGTATGAAGACGAAATTATAAGAAATAAAGCCATGCTGTTAAGTTGAGCTGTGGGGGACTCAGGTCAATAATTTCTGACATTGCCAGTTAAACTGAAGACCCAATGCTATTATGGGCTGCTGGACTCTTTTTGAATATTTTGCTGAGTTTACACACCTATAATATTCAATAACGGAACTTAGAAAAAATGGGGTATACAGATGAATGTCCATTTTGTATCTGTGTATTCAAAGTGGTTAGGATAGATTTATAGTTGTATTCTCTTAATGAATAGAATGATTTGTTCTAATGGTGTTTGTAAATAGGATCTCAAGTCTGCATCTTGTACAGCAATTAACCACTAAGAAGAATATATGCAGTGTGTTATTTGTTGAAACTGTACTTCCGATTTGATTTGAAACTGTCTCATCGTTGTTTATCAATAAAATTTTGGGAAAAAAATTAATAAAAAACAAAAAATAAAAAAAAGATCTAAATATCAACACAGGAGCACTAAATCTTCTGGAAGATAAACACAGAACCCTTGAAGACATAGGTACAGAAAAAGGCTTTCTAAACAAAACCCCAATGCAAGGGAATATCACAAAGAACCAACAACTGAGATTTCATCTTATTAAAAGATCTTCTTTTAATAAGCACAGCAAAAGAAGACACCAACAGAGTAAAGAGACAACTCATAGACTAGGGAAAAATTTTGCCAACTGTTTTCAGACAAAGTACTAATACTTAAAATATATAAGGAACTCAAAAACGTAGACAGTCTTCCCCAAATTTAAAGACCCAATCCAAAACTGGGTTTCTGAAATGAATGGACACTTCTCAAGTAGAAGTAGAAATGACAAATAAATACATTTTTAAATGTTCAACATTAAAAAAAAATGTTCAAAGTCACTTACCACTGAAGAGATGCAAGTTAAAATAACACTGAGATTCTATCTCACTCCAGAAAGAATGGCTATTATCAAGCAATCAACCAATAACAAATGCTGGGGTGGCTGTAGAGAAAAAGGAACACCTCCCCACTGCAGCTGGGAGTGCAGGTTGGTACAACCACTGTGGAAATCAATGTGGATATTCCTTAAAAAACTACAGGTAGAAGTTACATTTGGCCAGCTATTCCCCTAATTCGTATCTTCCTGAAAGAATTAAAAGCATCATAGCACAGGGATATATGCATACCGATATGCATAGTATACCCACATTCATAGTCTGCAAAGAGAAACAGTCCAAATGCCCATCAGCAGATGAACAGATAAGGAAGAAGTGGGGTTTTCTTTTACAAAAGGGAGTACTACTCTGCCATAAAAAGCACAAACTTGTGACATTTCTAGGTAAATGAATGCATCTTTGGATCATATTCTTAAGTGAAATAAGTCAGACACACACTTTCAAACATGGCATGGTTTCTCTGGTGCCAGAAACCAAAAGTGTAAATACAGACCAAAAAGTAATATATATACCGTAAAATAGGAAGAAGATGTTCAAATGGGAAGGGGAACTCTGGAGGGGGTAGGGTGAAAGGAAGGAAGAGAAAAAACAGAAGCACATAATCAGGAAATTTATTCATGAAATTCTAAACCCACTTATTACCACTTAATTCCTGGGAATACAAGTATCCTTGGGGCATTTCTTCATATAATGTGAGGTCGAGGTTAGAGAGCTTTTCCTTCTTCCTGTCAAAGACACAGTTTCATTACAATGCAGTAAAGAAAAACATAAAATATCATTTTAAAGTACCATCTAACCTATCAGTAACCTGAACTTCATAAGAACTTTCTTAAAGAGCTTTCAGTAGATAAGGAGCTCCATAGTCTTCACCCTAGATATGTCACCTTGTTTCTTTTAAGCAACATACCTCTAAGGAATAGACTTTATCCTAGAAAGTAACTAGTGCCCCTGACCCACTACCCTTTGGCTGTTGTCCAGGTTTTCCTACTTTTAATAGAAATCAAAACATTTTTAGGGCCAGCCAAATAGTTCAGCAGATTAAAGTGCCTGCAAGCAAACGTAGAGGCTGGGGGTTCAATCCCCCAACCTGCTGTGCCAGCCCCGCCCCCAGGGTGTGCTGAGACAGCAATCGAGACTGGGCATTGGAGCGCGCGCCTGTAATCCCAGCTCTTGGGAGTGTGTAAACAGGCGGATCACTACATGTCTGATTTAGTAGTGAGAACTTGAAGAACCTGTAGACCCTTCCCTAAAACACAAAAAAAAAAAAAAGAAAGAAAGGTATTATAATAAGAAAACATAAACATCTTCAAGCAGCCAAATAATCCCAGATTTGATCACTTGTCAGTAAAAATGTGTGGAACAGATTCATCTGATCCTATAACATATAAATAACTGAAGTCATACGTCAATGCTGGAAGCAATCTTACGGCTCCACACGGTACAAGAGATTTGTACAGATGCGGGAGTGAGGCCCAGAGGTGTGGAGTGAGCTTTGCAGTAGGCATGGGATCAACTAGGACTTCACGTAAGTTTCCCAGTCACAGGTACATACTCTTACATGATTCTTGCTAAGAAGATAGTCTCCTAATTTACACAAACTATTAGACATTTTATATGTGGAATGTATAGATAATTCTAGAGAGGAAAAAAATACCCAACATTTAATATTCAAAGAACAAAATACAATGATTTAAATACCGAAAAATGGAAGGTTTATGAAGAGGTGATGAAGCCTTGGGAAGGTTGTATTGGTTTGGCAACTTGCACAAAATGTTTTCTTTCCTAGCCACCTCCTTTGGCAGCCTCACGGTGGGCGGGGCAACCTAGAGAGGAGGCAAGTGTGTCAGTGCCTGAGACCGCCCTGTTAATGCGGCATTCCTGGACAACAAACCTCTGAAAAGGTACTCATACCTCCACTTCCCACTTAGCTATTCTGATATGAAGTAGCTTTTTGTAATTAAATTACATGTTATTCTAAGATGTTTTAACTATACGACTTCTCTTTGCAATGCCTTGTTTTTCTTAAACATGCAGCCCATTACCTCCTAATCAATGTTCTAGCAAACTCTAGTCTCAAATTTTACACAGTTGGGGAAACCTACACGATGGTGAGAGTGTGACTCAGCCACCAGACCTGGGTGTGTACGCCAGCTTTAACTGCATGTGCAGTTACGTGGAGAACTTACTGCTTCTTGGCCTTTTGGCTAATATCAGGTGTAAATTTATGTGGAAAAACAAAGTATCACTTTACCAGAGAACAAGTGATAGAGGGATAAAAGAAAGAGGAAAAAGAAAAAAGAGAAAAATCTTTGTAAGAGCAATCAGAGAAAAAAATGGGAATAGAGCTTTTTCAACTGGAAAGGGAAGGGCTGGCCAAATAGCTCAGCAGGTCAAAGTGCCTGCAAGCAGGCGCAGGGGCTGGGGGTTCAATCCCCAGGCCTACTGTACCAGGAACACTGAGAGGGCAATTGAGACTGGGTATGGTGGCGCGAGCCTGTAATCCCAGCTCTTGGGAGGCTGTAAACAGGCGGATCCCTATGAGTTCAGGGTGAGACCCTGAACACCCTGTAAACCCTTCCCTAAAAATGAAAAAAAAAAAAAAAACAAACCTGGAAAGGGGATTAAGAGTTGGAGCAGGAATAAAAAAAGAAGAATTGGAGCAATCATTATGTACTGCAAACATGTAATTAAAAATACATAATAAAAAACCTTAAAAAGATGAGGGCTCTAATCATAGGTGTCTTCAATTTTACCTGGAAGCTCTAATTTTAAAGACTATGCAGTTTCTAAAAAGAAAATTCTCAAACCATAAAAAGTAATAGAAATTGGTACTGAGAACTCAAGTAAAGCCAAAATCTTTAAAAGTAAATGTTTTCAGCAAGAATTAGTAGCTATGGGAAAAAGACACTTAGCTCCACTGAAAGATTAAAAGCTCTCTCTTTCTCAACTTCAGGCTTGGAAAGAAGAGAGAGAGAAAAGATTATTTCTATTTAGAAGGAACTATATCTTACAAGTTCTCAACTTCAACCTGCATTAAAAAAAATAGGCCAGAAAAATAGGAACCAAAGAAATTCACTTAAAATCACCACACTGTGGTGGCAGGTGACCATAATCCCAGAACTCTGGGAAGCTGAGACAGGATGATTTCAAGTTTGAGTCCTGCATGGGCAACTTATAGACTTAGACTCTGCAAATAAAAAGTAAAAAAAGGGTGGGGATGTAGCACAGTGTGAAAGCCTTAGGTTCTATTTCCAGTACCACAAAAAAGCTTCTCTAGATTTGTGACAGTACAAGAAAGAAGCAAACATAAATTCTTGTTAAACTTGTACTGTAACATCATGTAACTCAGTAGTGTCCCAAATTTTCTGACCAAGGAGATTATGGGTCCAAAGAGGAAAGTGATTGATGATGTAGAGTGTACCTAAG
>NW_004524609.1:1256780-1258367 GCF_000260255.1 Octodon degus | reverse complement strand
AAAAAATACAGAAAGAAACAACTTTAAAAAGTAAAGGAATATTACTATGGTTTCAACTTGGCGGTGTCCTCAAAAAATTCTCTATGTTAAAGAACTGGTAGAGCTGGTCAAATAGCTCAGCGGATTAAAGCACCTGCAAGCAGGCACAGGGGATGGGGGTTCGATCCCTGTGGTCTGCCATGCTGGTCCCACCCCTGGGGTATAGTGAAATAACAACTGAGACTGGACATGGTGGCGTGTGCCTGTAATCCCAGCTCTTGGGAGGCTGTGAACAGGCAGATCATTCCAAGTCCAATCTAGTAGTGAGACCCTGAACACCCAGTAATCCCTTCCCTTCCCTAAAAAAAAAAAAATACAAAAAACAAAAAGAAGTGGTCCCCAGGGAGGCACTACCGGAAGGCAGGAGAGCATGATGGGCCGAGTGGGGGACCCTGAAGACCACGGGGTGGGGGGGGTGATATCCCTCTGAAGGGAACTGGGAGGTCCCGTTCTCTTTCGGCCTCACTCTTTGCTACCTGTCTCTGGAGGGAGCGGCACGCTCTACCACGTGCTCCTGACAGGATGACTGCCTCACAGGAGGCCCACAGAAGGGAGCCGCTTGACATTGGACTGGAACCTCCAGAAATGTAAGCCCCCCAAAAAAACTGTTCCTCTTTGCAAGTTTGTTGCTCTGGCATTTCATTACAGCTACAGAAAAAAGATGGAGGCAGAGGAAACATTCTAATGATTATCAATTCAGGTTCCCCAAAATTGAAGGAAAGATTTTTTTCCCTGATTTAGAAAGCATAATAAATATCAAGACAGAGATATAGATATGAACATACACTTATGTATATCACAGTGAAGGGTAGTACGTTGAATGGAATGATCCACAAAGAGATAGGTAGTTATCTTAATCTCTGGAATTTATGAACCTTATTTCAAGAAAAATTCTTTGCAAATATAATCAAGCTAAACACCCCAGGATAAGGTATATACTAACAGATATGCTTATAATAGTCAGGGAGAGGGAGAGCTGAAATACAGACACAGGAGAAGGCCAGGAGAAAACCTATGCGAATATGGAGGCAGAGATTGGGATTATCATCCCATAAACTATAAATGCTTCATTGGGCTGGGGAGATAGCTCAACAGCATAAACATCTGCCTGGCAAGCACAAGGTCCTGAGTTTGATCCCCCATACCAAACAAATGACATATAAATAAATAAACTAATCAATTAATTAATTTAAAAACACCTTATTGTTAGAAGAGCAGAAATGTTAACAGAGTATAATTTTTTAATTGTTTAATAGAGAATAAAAAGAGCATGCAAAATCTTCTAAAAGGATTCCTTGTCCTATTTAAAAAAAAAAAAAAACACAAAGGAAGGCTGGTGCTATAGCAAGCACTTATAGTCCCAGATGCTCCTCAGGAGGCTGAAGCAGGAGGATCACTTATGCCCAGGAGCTCAGGGCTGGCTGGAAAGCATGGTGAGACTGTTTCCCCCAAACAAAAGGAGGAAGAAGAGGAAAAAGGGCAGAAAGGAGGAAAAAGAAGAGGCTCAAGAAGACAGGAGGAGGAGGAAGAAGAGGAAGAGGAGGAGGA
>NW_004524609.1:1252076-1255392 GCF_000260255.1 Octodon degus | reverse complement strand
GGTGTGGGAGAGCTTCCAGCAACGCTGCACTGAGTGGGACCATTATATTATTAATAATAATACTGGTGGAAGTGGTGCTGACAGTTGATAGTTGTATTGTTATTAACAGATCATTGGTCCAATAGATTTTCCAGTCTGAATTTTATGAACAGTTTCATTGTGATAGTTAAGTTTCTAAAGATTCAATCACATTAACATTCAGGTTTTTAAGGGGAGCCTTGTTTCTGTGGTGGTGTTTCTTCAAAAATAAGCATATAATGTCTAATTGTCATTTCATATCATTTTGAAAACATAAAATTAAGTATATCTGCTGAATACTATACAATAATCAGATGAAGACAATTAGTCTGAATCAAACTGGAAAAGAGCAGAACTATATGCTTGGAAATTGCATACTTTACTTCAAATAATCTAGAGCAGATTAAATTTCAAGAATAACCTTAAAATTGTTTTTGTACTTCTGGGGCCCCATAAGTTAGGAATATCATGGGATGAAATAGATCCCAAATTTGTCTTCATGAGTTGCAATTATTGGGGAGCTTCAAAAATATTAAAACCTATTCCTAAACATTGTTTCAATTATTTGGGGGCATGGCCATATATTTGGAGGCTTTATTACATACCTAGGTAATTCTCACATGCAAACAATTTAGGAATCACTGTAACTTATTCCTACCCGGGATGCATGCACATCAATTGGACTGTAATTCATATTTTAGAGTAATAGCTTACTGCTCCTTGTGGCATGCAAAACTAAAACTTCTTTAGCAAAAATGTCTCCTTTTAGAGCAACCTTCTATGCAAAGACTGCTTAAGTTAACACATAGGACAATAACTAGATTGTATATATAACAGCTTTAATAAAATTAGCCCTAAGCCAAAGTATGCAAAAGGGAAACTTTTCTCATGCATCCTGGTCCCCATCCTTAGCACATGCCTGGCCCTTCTCACCCTTAGTTCCCTGACACTGCTGGTGGCTAGTCCCCCTGCAGGCCTTGGGCCCAAAGGCAACCACTTCCAACAATGTGATCTTCAACCTGCAGACTGAAGTATACCTTCTGCTGAGAAACAGCACAGAGGTGGGAAGGGCAGCAGCAAAGGGATGAAGGAAAGGAGGCGGCACAAGGACACGAGACGGAAGGACAAAAAATATGGTCACAGAAACTGCTTCACAAACAATACTTACGAAAAAAATACCCTAATGCCATCAATTCTATTCTAACCTATTTCCTTAGAAAAGAAAACTAGCAATGACCTCCCTAACCGATTTTATGACTCAGTAACGGGACACAACCTAGAGTCCACTGCTGCTTTATCTTCACTCTCTCTCCCCACCTATCCCTGCTGAAGCTGAGTCTTCCTACTTCTGGTTGAACCATGGGTTCAACTCCAATACATGATTTTTGAAATTTGTTTATATATATATATATATATATATATATATTATAATGTCTTATATGCTTTAAAATTTTGTGTTGCTTCAAACATTTTATGGAATAAGAGTTATCTGGCATAAATAATGAGCAAGGTAAAAATGCTAGTCATGCATCCTTTTCCTTGGGGAACATCCTTTCCATGTGTCTCTCAAAGCACTAATCTATTCTGATGAATGCAAATGAAGGGTAAAGACACATTTCCAATACCTTCCACTCATTCCTGGATAACAAGGTCTATTGCTGTTTTTCAAAATAATTGCCTTGCTTTTCATCATCTAACAGACAGAAGCAATGGTGGAGATGCTAAGTCAAATAAAATGAAAACACAAACTCTGGATAAGTAGAAGAGATCTTGATTGAAGTGCCGCCTTACCTATAACACAGATAATTTCCAACTTTACTGACTAGTAAGGCTAGCACATAGTTGGAAAAGATGAAGTGAGATAAGTCTCAAAGGCTTTCTTTTTCCAATAAGCATTTTTTAGTCTTTTAAAAATACTAAAAAAAAAGATTATCTTATATATATATATATATATATATATATATATATATATAAAATGCTAGAGCTTCCTTCATTTTTTATTTTTGTTGCTGTTGTTGATTCAAGATCTTGCTACTCAGTTCAGACTCATACTGATCCTCCTGTCTCAGCCTTCCCAGCACTGGGATTACAGGCATGCAGCACCACACCTGGTTCCAGGGCCAGTATGGCATGTGGTACCAGAGATCAAACTCGGGTCCTTGTGCTTTCCAGGCAGGCGTATAGACTGCCTACCTATCTTCCCAGCCCCTAGAGCTTCTTTTATAACAAAGGGAAACCAGTGATTCACAAGAACTAGCAAAAGATTTAAATGGTTTAATTTCACAGGAACCACAAATTCAGTCCCAGTTAGAGAACTCTTCTGTTTCCTTCCTAAATTATTTTTAAGACAAACTCACAGATACATGGTTATTTGCTTCTCTTTATCTGAAATCCTGTGATAGCTCTAGGCTTCCACGTGGCAGTGATAGAGTGAGAAAAAGTATAAGAATGGCTGTTGAAGAGTTAAACTATGCTCCCAAGAGAATGGCCACATATATGCATGTTCCTATACACACTGGACATTATGAGAACACATAATCTATATTGTAAGCACTCTTAAGTTCGCAAAAGTATAATTCAATGAAATAGGATCAGAGTTTTCATCTTACTCTTTCTTATATTCTGTGCTCAAATCCTTAACTTCAGATGAAATTTTCTTCTCTATTGTTTTAGAAAATTTGATATATTTCTTGTTTTCAGTATTTCTTGATGGCAAGATGGTTGTGAAAGAATCAGATCCCTTATCTGATAAGTCAATATTTTCTTCTGCCTGGCAACAATAAACACAATCATTCATGTTTTCTTTGCACATGTACATTAAATATAACATTCTGTGCCAAGTAATTAATTCATTTTAGATCAATATGCCTTTTAAATATTCCTTTTTAAATCCCTTTTGTTCAAAGATATTTCATTCACTAGTGATTATTATCCTAGGTTAAGTACATAACCTAAATATTAGTTTTTCTTATTGCATTATACACTTATAAAATGCACAGCATTCATGAATATAGCCAACAATATCTGAATCAAATTTTTAAAGTATTAGTTGCAAAAGTTTACTACCTCCTTTACAAAGCAATAATTTTTATCAAAATTAAATACATTTCAGATGCAAACTAAAGTCATAATATATGAAAAAAATAACTAATCAGGTAAATGCAATTAAAATTTAGAGCTTCTGGTTTGTAAAAAGCACCATCAAAAGAATGAGACTTCAAGCCACAGAGAGAAAATGCTCACAAAGCATGTAACTGATAAATCACAGCACCCCAAACCACAGAAAACTTTTTTTTTT
>NW_004524609.1:1237536-1249691 GCF_000260255.1 Octodon degus | reverse complement strand
ACACACCTATAATATTTAAATGACAGAACTAAACAAAAAAGAGGATACAGATGAATGACCATTTTGTATCTGTGTATTCAAAATGGTTAGGCTAGATATATAGCTACATTCTCTTAATTCAAGGAATACAGGGATTTGTTCTAATAGTATGTGTAAATAGGATAAGATGTGTGCATCTTGTACAACAAATAACCACTAGGAAGGCAGTATGCAATGTGTTAATTATTGGAACTGTCCTACCAATTTGATTTGAAACTGTCTCATTGCTACTTATTTCACAATAAAATTATGGAGAATAAATAAATAAATGGTAGCTGGAAAACTGCATATCTACATGCAGCAGAATGAAATTAGACCCTTACTTCACATCATATTTACTGGTTAGCTCTCCCACTGCTGAGACAAAATACCTGACTCCCATAGTTTAAGACAGGAGCTCATCTGAGTTAACACTTTCATGGCTTCACTGCATGACTGGCTGGCTGTCAGTCAGGGACATCACAGCAGAAGCATACAATGGAAGATGACGCTCACTTCACCACAGAAGCAGAGCAGGTGGAAAGTTCCAGAGAAGACAATGCTACAGGCTCCAAGGCCACACCTCCCGTGCCTGCATTTCTTCTTCCTGGCCCTGCCTTCTCATGGCTGCTTCAGCTAGACGCCCGTCAACAGGTTACCCTATTCATGAGGTTAATCCCCTCTGAACCCCATTACCTTTCCAGGAGTCTCTGAATCCAGTCCAAATGACAATCAAGGATAACAGGCATACCAAATGGGAAAAAAAGGAAAATGAAGAAATAAAAAAGAAAGAAAAGAAATTGTAAAACTCTATTCACTGGTGTGGGAAATTAACTTTTTAAAAAATGTGATCCTCAAAGCACAAACAACAGAAAGCAAACATAGACTATTAGTATTGCATCAAACTAAAATCTTGAACAGCAAAGGAAACAACTAACAGATTGAAAAGACAATCTACATCATGGGAAAAAGTATTTGCAAATTATAGACTTGCAAAGTAGCAGCCAAATATATATACAAAACAATATTACTGAAACGACTCAATCACAAGAACATAACTTTAAAATGGGCAAAGAATCTGAATAGATAATTTTCAGAAGAATATGCACAAATTCAATAGTTTTTTTAAGAAAATTCTCCCTATCTCTAATCACTAGAGAAATGCAAATTAAAACAACACCTGAGATATCACCTCACCCTGGCAGAACAGCTATTAGCAAGAAGATGAAAGATAGTAAATGTTGGCAAGGATAAAGAAAAAGGTAAACTTTGTGCACAATTTATTATAGGAAAAATAAATTAGCATAGCCAGTTTAGAAAACAGTATGGAGGTTCCTCAAAAAAAAAAAAAAAAAAAAAAAAAAAAAAAAAAAAAAAAAAAAAAAAACTAGAAATAAAATTACCACACCATTCTGCGATCCCACTTGTGGGCACATCTCCAGAGGAATTAAAATCAATACGCTAAAGAGATCTCTGAACTCCCATGTTCATTTTAGCTTTATTCACAACAGCCAAAATATACCCCACAATCTGCCTAAATGTCTGTCAGTGGATAAATGGGTAAAAACATAGACATAATGGAACACCAGACTTAAAAAGAAGGAAATTCTGTCATTCATGACATGGATGGTACTGAAAGACATGATGCTACATGAAATAAGCCAGACACAGAAAGACATACTGTATAATCTTATTTATATCTACAATCTAAAAATGTTAATCTCATAGAAACATCTCATAGAAATGTATATACTGGAGGCTGGCAGGGAGCAGGAGGGACAGGGAAAGGGGACATGTTGACTAGCGGGTACAAAGGTTCAGGTAGGTTAAAGGAAGAACTTACAGTGACCTACTGTGCATTATTAATAATGTATTGTACCAGGCATGGTGGTACACAGCTAAAATTCCAAGTACTCAGGCTGAAGCAGGAAGATCACAAGTTTAAGATCAGTATAAGCAATGTGGTGAGATTCTGTCTCAAAAATTAAAAAATAAAAAAGGGCTGGGGTGTAGCTCAGAACTTCCTGGGTTCAATCTCCAGTACCACAAAATAATAATGATAAGAATGTACTGCACATTTCAAAATGCATATATAAAAGAATATATTTTAGCATTATTATGCAAAAAAAGATAGGTGCTGGAAAAGTTAGTTTGATTTGGCTTGAAACTGCCTCATTGCTATTTGTTTCTCAATAAAATTATGAGGAAAAAAAGAAAAGTTAGTTTGAGTCACTAACATATACATAGGAGAAAATTTACGTTATAGCCCATAAATATGATTATTATTCATCAATTTTAAATAAGTTTTTTTGGCCTAGAGTAGTGGTGTATACCTGTAATCCCTACACTTGGGAGAATGAGGCAGGAGTACTGCTGTGAGTTCAAGGCCAGCCTGGGCTGCATAAGTCAGTTCAAAACCAGCCTGAACTACACAATGAGTCCCTGTCTCAACAAAACATATATATTTTTTAAAAACTTAAATTCACCAATAACAAAAAAGAATGGCTAAAATCTAAAACATTAACATCAGCAAAGACAAGGGCATGGAACAAAAGGAATTCTTTCATCATTGGTAGGAAATGCCATGATATAGCCACTCTGAAGACAGCTTAAATCCTGTGATCACTTGAAGAATTACCCAGACCCCTAGCCCTAAGCACAAGCTCATCACACACCACAGAGCGTTCTCAGTACTGGCTGGGCTGCTAAGGGCAGTCCAGCACAGGGCCACTAAGTTCCAGAGTCTGAGTTGTCAGGCAGTTCTGAGGACTTTATCACACTCTACATTTATTTAATAATCATGGATGTATGATAATATAAACTAATTTTAAAAGGAGGAGATCTTTAAAAGCTGTCTTGAATAAATACCTGGAAGAATAAACGTGCTTTAGTTTCCATCTTTCTGTTTAGAGAGAATTTCTGCCCTTCAGGATTCAAAGCCTTTGATTAACAAATGGGAATGAGCAATAGCCCAAAAGGATTTCCTGTCAGAAAGAGGAAAACAGAGAGGAAAAAAATCATATGCTTGTTCAGGAGACTTAAGTAATTATTTTACCTACCTGAATTCATCACTTCGATGTAATATTCAAGGTATAATACCTAATAAATTTCACCCACACAAATATGTGGACAAAGGCTACAAAGAGCAGTTAGCAGATCATAAATCATAATCATTTAAAGATTTAACTTTGTATTTTGTGATTAAGGAACAGAGAAATGCAAGTGAACTGGCATTAAAAAAACAGAAAAATCCAATTATATTTATTTATTCAAGTGAGAACTAATAATCAGAACTGCTGAAACAGCAATCACTGTAGTACTGAATGCTATGATGTGCTAAACACTCCAACAGGAATTAATTCATTTACTCTTCATAGCTATCCTTAAAACTTGTCATCTTATTTTACAGATGAGGAAATTAAAGACTTAGAGATACAAAGTTCCCCAGATGACACAGCCAGCAGATATCAGAACCGGAACTGCAATTCCGACTCCGTAACTCCATAGTGCGTGGTCTTAGGCACTGTGCCACACGGCCTCTCAAAACAACACCACTGTAGACAAAAGATGTTTTAGCCTGGCTTTAACTTTCATACTATGTATATATAACCAACACTTTAGAAATTCCCATTTTTCACAGTGTTATTCATATCTGAGCCACATTTGATGATTTACTACACTGTTACATTATATTGCAATTCTAGTTGCAGCTAGGTTTCTTTTTCATATTATGAAGTATTAATACTGCATCTAACAGAGAAATGGTACCTTAAAATCATTTCTATTTCTGAAATATTACCTTTTCCTCCAAAAGCTACAACTCTTGTTACATAGGTCCTGCTTTCCCTTGGTCTTAACCACCCAGCAGAAAAATATAAAAACGAAGTATAAGTAAAGCATGCTGTTATGTTGAGCTTTAGGGGACTCAGGTCAACAATTTCTGACACTGCCAGTCAAGCGGAAGATCCAATACTATTATGGGCTACTGGACTCTTTTAGAGTATTTTGCTGAGTTTACACACCTATCATATTTAAATGATGGAACTTAACAAAAAAAGGGAATACAGATGAATGTCCATTTTGTATCTGTGTTCAAAGTGCTTAGGATAGATATATAGTTACATTCTCTTAATGAATAGAGGGATTTGTTCTAATGGTGTTGGTAAATAGGATATCAAGTCTGCATCTTGCACAGCAATTAACCACTAGGAAGAATGTATGCAATGTGTTAATTATTGAAACTGTCCTACCAATTTGGTTTGAAACTGTCTCATTGCTATTTCTCAATAAAATTATGGAAAAAAAATAAAGTAGACCATATACTAGCCCACAAAAAAAGAGAAAAAGAAAAACAAAAGACACACAAATTTAATATGCAAATATTAAGCATTTCTTCAAAGGAAAATTATTTCTGCTTGGAAGAAATAAATAAACTATTTGGAACGTAAAAAAAATAGACAAGATAGCACGTCTGCATCTTGTACTATGAATAACTACTACAAAGACAACAATATGCAATGTATCAATTATTGTAAGTATTCTATTGACCTGTTTTGAAACTGTCTGATTCCTACTTCTTTCCCAATAGAATTAATATCAGAAAAAAATAAAAATAAATAAAAAATAAAATAAAATTGCCTGAAATATTACCTTTTCCTTGAACCCGAAATGTTAAAATAGAAAAGTCACACCAATTCCCCTAACAAGATATTAGAAATCTATGCAGATTCCCCTAGAGCTCACTATGTACAACTTCTTCTAGATCTTCTCTAACCAGTTCAATTTTTACTTCTAAACCACTTATCATCACACATACTATCACTATTCTTATGGTCTTTACCATTCAACTTATATTAAGCACTTGTATTTAACTATAGCTCTTCTATCAATGACTTTTTCTTTTAAAAAACTGGGACTTGTAATTTATTTTTGGAATTATATTTACAGCACCAAACATAGTTGTATATACAGGCAATAAATGAAAAAAGAAAAGGAGATGAAGGGAATTAATATATGTGAATTCTCCAATCATTGGTCCTTTCATCCTTCTATACATGAATTAAACATAACTTTACTGCATCCTCACTATACACTAGGCTCTTTTCCAGGGCCTGGGAATAGAGCAGCATACAAAAGGGTGGGGGAAGGCAGTGCCCTCAGAAAGATTTTATATTCTAGTCTGAGAATGGAGAAAAAGATAAAATATATTGAATGCTGTCATAACTACCATGAGAAAAGGGGAGGTGGAAATCTGCAATGTGGTATAGAGAAATAAATGCAGGGAATATAAAGCATGTCAAAGGAACACTCAACTGAGAGACTGCTGAATACAGACCTTCCACCATTGAAGTAAGGAGTAAATGAATATCAGTGAGCTTCAGCCAAAAGTTCAGGTGCAAAGCCCCTGATTTTCAAGATGGAGCCTGGATGTTCAAAGAGCAGGAGAAGGCACAGGAAGTAAAGGAGAGAGAGCAAGGAAAAGGGCAGAGGAGGAAGGGAGATCTGAGAGGTTAAGCAAAGAAGGAAGATGACACAGGGCCCCTAGACAATAATAATTTTGGCTTGCATTCTCAAGGAGTGGAAAGCATTGAGTTCTAGTGAGCTGAAGTTCTACTGAAAGAAGCAATCTAGTTACTGTGAGATGGAAAATCAGGTGGGTCTATACCTTGGATGCCTAGTGAAGAAAGAACTTCAATGAGAGTACTCAACAGTAGGAAGAGCAGCCTCGATAAAAACAAGTACCGGGGCTGGTGAGATGGCTCAGTGGTCTAAAGCACCTACTTAGAACAAGCTTAGCAAAGCACAGGGACCACAGTTCAATCCCCCAGCACCACATGCCAGCCAGCCCCACCCCCTGGTGGGCTAAGCTGGCCACACACACACACACACACACACACACACAAATAAATAAATAAATAAAATAAAATAAAAAACAAGTACCCAGGCGACTAGCCCATGAATGCCCCGGCTCCTAGAAGAGGTCTTGCTTTGCTGCCAAAGCTGGTTTAGAATTCTAGGGCTTTTGGCCTCCCAACTCAGCCTCCCTAGCACCGTGGAGCTCGTGGGCACCTCTAAGCAATCTGACACACTTTTGACATCATGGATCGGTTTGGAGATACATGAGATAGTAAAGTGGACCATTCTTTTTTTTTTTTTTTTTTTTATAGTGCCTTTGAAGAAGCAAAGAAATGTGAAAACAACTTAGTTTTTGACAAGCAAAATGATGACCCTAAAGAGAGAATAGATAAGGATATAGAAAAGGTGAACTTGGCATTTGGGATACAAAAAAAGGAAAATGACCTTACTGACAAAGGAAAGAAATGCGAAAATCTTTCTAGAGGAATACCTGTAGAGAACGATATAGAAACCAGAAGTTCTTTATCATTGACCAGTTCAAGATCACAAGAACTGTGTGGTGCTACAACAGGATATAAAATCCACTTACCCGCTCCAAACAGAATTCCAAAAACTGTAAAATGTGAGGATGACTACTACACAGATGGGGAAGAGAGTACTGATGATGGAAAAAAGCATCATGTGAGGTCAAGTCAGCAAAGCCATCTCATAACTTTTAAAAAGCATGAATAAGCGCTTCCCTGGCAAGCGCAAAGGCCTGAGTTCAATCCCTGTTTCTACCAATAAACAAATAAAGCATTAATAAAAACTTTTCCAAACTTGGTTCCTCCTCCTCCTCTTCCTTGTCTTCCTCATCTTCAAGTTTAGATGCAGACTGTTCAGATGCAGTACCTGATATCTCTAAATCTCGTTCACGTCCATCATCAAGGAAACACATGATAACCCTCTTATCACCAAAACAAAAATATAAATCAGGAACACAACCTTCACCATGAAGGCAAAGATTGCTGGTTCTACCAAGGAATCTGAAGACGCTGTTTCAGATGTGAGTCCTTTATCAGCTGCAGACATCAGCCCTGTACAGTCTTTCAAACTATGTACTTCAAATGACCAAAAAGTAAGAGTTAACAAAAAAAAAAAGATACAAAGGAAAGATCATTTTGTATTTATATATACAAAATCGTTAGGATAAATTTACAGCTACTTTTGCTTAATTCAATGAGAAGAAAGAGGTGTACTAACAGTGTTTGGACAGAATATCCTGTCTGCTTCTTGTACTGTAAATAACCACTAAGAAGATAACAATGTACAGTATACTGATTATCAAAACTGTCCTATTAATCAGCTGTGAAACTCTCTCATTCATATTTATTTCTCAATAAAAATAAGAGTTAAAAGGCAAGAAAATGTGAGTCAAGTACATGAAGATATTGAGGTTTTAAAAAATGATTCAAACTGCTTGAAGCAGCCAAGAAAGAAAAGAAAAAGCATGGGTGTAGTCTCATTCTAAAGTCACCAGTATTAGATTCCAATTCTGACCATAAGCATAAGCAAAAAATTTTACACAACATAACGGACCTGAAACATCTTTTAAAAGCTTTTCTGCAATTAGATAAAAAGCCACAGAAATATCACCTTGATCAGCCTTCAGCAGTACCTAGGGAAAACTACTCTTTCACAAGAGAAGAGGTGAGACAGATTGATCAGAAAATCAGATGCTTTTGAAAGAACTCTCAAGACAGGCTGAAAAACCAGGAAACAAAAGTACAATGCCCAAAAGATCAAGTGGCCATCCACCTAAGTTGTATCACGGTGATCTTAATGGATAGCGGGAGCAACAAAGAATTGAAAGAGAAAATGTGGTTTTATTGAAAAGGTTTGAAGCTGTGAAGCCCACAGTTGGTCTGAAACGCTCAGAGCAGCTGATGGATTATCATCGCAGTATGGGTTATCTCAACCCAGCTCCTTCTTCCAGAAGAGGAAGACCTACGCTTGGCCCATCAAGAGGAGCTTCCAAGGCATCCAGTGCTACCAGTGGCCTCCGCTGTAAGCCTGAGCCACCAGGTTTCAACACATCTAACAACCTGTTGCTGAGACCTAAACCTCCCAGTGTCTGTGCTGCTTGGTTATAAAGCCTTTTTCTTTTTGCTTTAAATATTTTTATCCGATTTTTATTTGTGTTTTTGTATATTACTACAATTCTGTGTAAACATCTGTAATATTTTAGCAATTCAAACTATACAACAGTAAGTCATAATTTATTGTTATTCAGTGCTAATTGTTGGCAAAATGACAATTTAATGTAAAGGCAATGTTTCCTATGAGAATGTATTTATATGAGGTACATATATATTTATTAGAGGAATGGTATATCAGAGTATGCACGTATATTCTCTCAATGTAGAAATGCAGTTGTCATGCTAACAAAATGCAGTATACATATCATTGCATGTTGCACCCAAGATGCCCACTGTGTAGCTCTCATTTCCTATTTTCATTTCTTATAAGCTTTAAACCTTGAGCTTACCACTTGAACTTGATGGAATTTTTTTTCTATTTGCTTTAGGACTTATATGGAGTGAGTCATAATCTAATTATGAAAATTATAATTTATTTTTATGAAACAAATTTCAAAATGTGTTTTGTGGGTACAGCTAATTCAGATTTGGTAAGCAGAAAGAAGCTTGCCCTGAAGTAATCCTTAGACTCCACCAGAGGTATTCTATGCTTCTATGTAAGACCACTGAGTTCAGTCTTAAAAATTTGATTACCTACTTCAAACCATTTCATACTGTGAATATTAGAAAATTTAACTTAGAAGGAACTCCTCTCAAGTTTTAATGATGCAAAGAAAGCAGGTGGGCTTTAGAGCTGTAATCTATGGCCTTGTGACTAGTTTGTCTATAGATCAGATTGGGTGCACCATAAGCAGAACAAGTATTTGTTCAATGAGCAAAATAGCATCACCACTAGAGAGCTGAGAAGCGGACCCCAAGGTACATCAGAACAGTGTCTTACAGGATTCTGTTAACATAACGTGCTATGATTTAGTATTCATCATACTGAGAGATGATTTAGAATAGGAAAGCTTTAGAAATGCTTTAGAAATTCTGAATAGAACTTATTAAGGTTGTGAAAAAAGAAAATTCAATATGAACAATAACAGAAAGGTCGTACATGGCTTCAGGCTACTCCTTTAAGTATCAGCTAGTTTTCTGGTCTGGTTTTGGTGTATTTAGTTGAATGTTAAAAGTAGCATTTTTACCAATCTTACATTTAAAAGACAAGTAATCTGTACAGACTTGTTAATGGCAGATAGAGTACAATATCATGGACTTATATTTTTCTGCCAGTTGATAGTAATATTGCTTATTTCATACAGCTAAGTATGGTCCTTTATAGGCATCACTGTTTTTCATTACTGGACTTTTCAGTATATCCTTAGAATATATAAGAAAGTTTTCATATATGGCAAACCTATCCTTTTTAATAAAATTTTCTACAGTCACAGGAAGAGCTGTTATGTTTGCTACATCTCCTTTTTTTAATACATTTAACAGAAAGGCAAACTATATTTTTATAAACATCATAACTTTCCTAATTTATTGGCCTGAATTTGTATTTATGGATTTTGTTTAGAATAAGGCACATAAAGCAAGGAAACAATGGGGTTAAGATCATGAAAACACAACCTAGCCATGAGATTTCTTTTGCTGCTTTCCTTGGGGCTATAACATTGTTCTACATTATTTTATACTTTGTTTTAGAGAATAAATTCTTTTACTTTTTTATATAAAAGCTGAACAAAAGCTTTCTTTTGTTAACTTACTGCACTTTTTTGTTGTTGTTGTTCCGAATGCCTTTAGGGCAGGTTTGGCTGGCTTGAGTTGTGGGGATCGAACCACAGCAACCTGAGCCTGACAGCTTTGTTGAAGCAGCCACTTAAAGAGCTGAGCTAAGGGGCAGGCCCCAACTTATTGCGCTTTTAATGTTTGTGTAACAATTTTTCTTTCAAGAGAGACAAAATGCTGAATTAAAACAGCATTTGAACATTTGCCCAATAGTGAGTCAATTTTTAAAAAAGGATTCTTACTTGAGGGGGAAATACGTGTATATATACATACAGAATCTTTTATATAGCATTAGTCTAGTACACCTTAAATAATCTCTGCTGCCAGGTTTCAGAATACAACACATTAATTTCATAGATAATGCTATTCTTTGATTTTTAGATATCAATTTAATGCCTTCAATTTTTACAGCCTTGGAAGGGGAAGTTTGTCTAAGTATTACTAATAACAAGGATTCAATTTCAAGTAAAAGTTGGGAAGAACAATGATCTCTTTTAAACAAAAATGTTAAATTTATTGTCATAGTTGCTTAAAATATAGGTAGATTATAGGAAGTGGAAATGTATTCTCTGATTTTAAGTCGGATTACTTTGAAAATTGTTATGGTTCAAGTGACATTTTTAATGGAGAAATCATAAGTACATTCGTTACTCTCTTCATTATCTAGAGCATAAAAAAGTGAAAGATAACCTAGCCTTATTTTATATTTGGTTGACTTGGAGCTAATATACATACCTTGAAGATTTATATCTGTAATGAGAAAGTATGGAATCTAAGGCCTAGGTTTAGGTCACAATCCTTTTTTTTTTTTTTTTTTTTGGTGGAACTGGGGATTGAACTCAAGCCCTTGCGCTTGCCAGGCCCTTACTATCTCCTATCTCCCCAGCCCCTTACTCCAGAATCTTACTAAAAATTATTTTCATCTCTTTCAAATGTTGAATTAATGTAGCCTTTTAAGATTCTGTGAAGGATTTTTAAACCTTTAAAATTATTTTTAAAGGGTACTTTTTAATTCATTCTTCCCCTACTTCCTTTTTCAGTCTCCACGAAAAGCTGCTTAGCTGCTACTCCAAATAAAGTTTCCTGGTTTGCTTATAAATTCAGTGTAGTAGCTGTTCTCAGTACATTAACTCCAGAGTCCAAAATGGTATCTAGACAACTTTAAGGTGATTGTGATCACTAGGATTGTGCCTCTCATCTTCGGATTCAAACTTGGTAGTCGTGGAAAGTATTAACACTGATGTAAATAAAGGTATGAGTTTATCATACTTTTTTTTAAAGTACCAAATGACTCATTAGGTTTGGCAAGGTAAAGGGTACCCACAACGTTAAGAGGAGCCACTTGGGTAGTACAGTAAGGAGACAATGTCCTTAGAATGGTAACAGAAAAGGAAACTAGAGAACCAGAAGAATGCTCTTTAGGGTTTTTCGTTGTTTTGTTTTTTGATTTTTTTTATTTGTTTGGTTGGGTTTTGGTGGGAATTCTTTGGTGTGTTTGTTTTCGCGGGGTGTTTGGTTGGTTTCTGTCTTTCGTTTTTGAGACAAGGTCTTCTCATGTAGCTCATACTAGTCTTGAACTTGCTATGTAGCCCTGGCTGGCCTCAAATCACAGTGATCCTCCTGCCTCGGCCTTCCGAGTGCTGGAATTACAGGTATGCATCACCACACCTGGCTACTCTTTGAAGGAGTTGTGTAAAGAGAAAGAGAAGGTAGCAGCTGAAGGAGAAATGAAGGCATCTTCATTAAAGATTGCCTAGGTCCCTTTCTATAGCAGTTTCCCCTATTTTACCTTACTTCCTCCAAAGCCACTACCACCCCCTTTCCCCTTGCAAACCTCCATTAATAACCACTGCAGAACACAACTCCACTATATCTACTGCCCTTAATGAACATTCAAACATTAAATCTCCCCCACTTAACATATCTGACAAGTACTGAGTAAAACTCCACCTCATGAAGTTACACTCTGAAGATTTCCAGACACAAATTCAGGAGTCAAGGAACCAGGAGGGGAAAGTAGGCATGTAAACAGACATACCGTCCATAAGATTAAAGTGAGCTACTGGAGTTCTATGGCAAACAGCGACACTTCCCAGCCGCTGTGCCAGCCACCTGTGCAGAACCACGGCCATTTCCATGGGTCACACTCTCAGCTCGCAACCTCCCCACCCCCCACCCCATCCTGGCCCCTCCCTGCGGCTCTCTGGAATCCTCCACTTCTGCCTAGAACCACTCCGCATTCTTTTCCTCACCCATTCTTTCATCCCCTCAGGAGACCCGCCCTTGAAGGTCCTAGGCCCGCTCCTCAGCCACGCCCTCGCGGCCCTCACCGCCCCTCCCAAGCCACAGAGCCCTCACGGCCCCCACAGCCCACAGAGCCCTTGGAGCCCTCGGAGCCCTTGTAGTCCGCGAGGCCCCCCACAGCCCCCC
>NW_004524609.1:1222983-1236945 GCF_000260255.1 Octodon degus | reverse complement strand
CAGCCCTGGTGTCTGCCAGCTGAGGTCCTAGCCCCGCCCCTTCCCAGGCTTCCGCGCGGCCTCGCCCAGAGATCACCTGACTCAACCCAACGCTCCGCCCACCGAAGAGCCTTCTGGGAGCGCATATGGCCCGGCCAACGCCGGCATAAAGCACGCGGTGGCTGAGCTCGTGCCGACTGGAAAGCGCTGCGGCCGCGCTCACGGCCCCCTCGAGCGCCTGTGACCTCACCGGTGGGCGCGAGCCCGGCGCCCGCACCTCTCCCTCCGGCCTACCAGCCCTTCCCGCAGCCGTTTAGTTCCTCCTCTGAGGTGGCGACCCGCCGGAGCCCGACCACACTTCAGTGTCGCCTCCCGTCCGTCCTCCGTCCTCCGCGTGCCTGCGCCCTCCCGTTACTCGAAGGCATCTCAAGCTCCTTGTTTTCTGCTCTGCGATCACGGACAAAAACTCAGCGGCCTGCGTCACAATTCTTTACTGAGAACAGCCCCACGCTGCCCTTCGGAGTTCTAACTCTTCCTTTTGAAAGAGATACAGACACCTTATGGGGTTTTATTAAATCTGTTTTGCATCCTGCAGATACAGGGAGTCACGTCGGCCAAAGAAGACACAAAGTGGTGTTTCCTGACTTTCCTCAGGTGCTGTGTCCCTGAACGCTGTCCAAACCCAGTGCAGTGAAATTGATCACTTTAGGCTGTATTTGTGAATGTTCTGCCAAGCAAGGAACATTTTGAAAATACCCCCAAAAGCCCACAATTTAAAGTATCTTTTAAAATAAGGAGGATCAGTACATTTGTTCCTGTGCATTAATCAAATCTGAATTCATAAGTATTTACATCGGGAGGAACAGCACAGATTTAGCGAGCAATCAGTGCAGTTCAGCTTCTATCTTTATGCAGTTGGACAAGTTATGCTTTCTGAGTCAGTTTTATGATTTTTCCAGCATTGTAAGAATTCAGTGCGTACGTTGTACTTAATAAATGTTGCAGTGTTTCGTTTTCTTCAGTACTACCACCATGCTCATCTTAAAATCCTGCTTTATACTTTTAGTTCTTTTATTCTTATTAGCGTTTAAATGAACAACTCAATTGCATGTTTTTGAGTAAAATGTGTTTTAATATGTGTACGTGGTGTGGAATGATTAGGTGAAGCTTGCTGACATATCCATGGCCTCACTTATCTTTTGGAGGGGTAGGACATCGGGAGTTACTCTCTCAGCAATTTTAAAATGCAAAGTATATGAACTATGTACGCTGTACAAGAGTTTTCAGCGTTTATTCCTGAGCCAGATGTGGTGGTGCAGTGCACGCCTATCATCACATCACTGAGAGGCTGAAGCAGGAGTATCCCAGTGATTGAGGCCAAGCTGAACTGCATAGTGACACCTCTCTCTCCAAAAAAAAAAAAAAAACAGGTTCTGTCAGCATTTTTAGTGGCTCACAGGTCACAGCTGAGGGAGTGAATCTTCGGTTTTCACGGCTAGAGACTGCAGCCAGAAAAAAAATGAGTGGAACCCCGGGAACGGTGCTGTGCCTGCGGAACGATACCATTTTAAAGGAAGCCTTTTCACTGCTAAGATTCAGAACTTGTGAGAGTCCCACTTATTCAGCTGGCATTCTACTGAGTACCAGTCGGCAGTATAAGATAAAGCCAACTCATGGCACTGGGGGATATAAGCACCTAATTATATCAGAAGGGCCCAAGAAAAGAGGAAAAGTGGAAGTGAGACCAATTAATTTGGGGACAGATTTTAACTATGGGTTTTAAACATTGACCTGACTGCATATGTATGACCCTGGCAGAGAGTTATGCTCAGTATGGACATAATCTCTGCAACCATCCCTCCATCAAAGTTGAGGAAAGTTATGCGATGCCCACCAAAACCGTGGAAGTGCTGTACATGCAGGACCGAGGTGCCAGAATGTTCCTGGACTCGTCCTGACCACCGTGAGCAAGTAGCTCATATCAGCGGTCTGATGGCTACATTTGCAGAGGTTTTCTTGAAAATTCTCCAGAGCAATCTTCCTGAAGGAGTCAGGGTGTCAGTGAGGGAGTGCGCTGAAGAGGCCTTCAAGGGAAGGTTCGGGCTCATCCAGAACTGGAGTAACTGCTGGCAGGGTGGAATGAACTCTTGCAGACAGTTTCCTGATGGCGCTGGTGACTCTGCCAAGTGGAAAAGCCTCCTGAGAGGATAAACTTGAGCCAGACGCGAACGTAACCCTTAGGCTTTATTTCTGCCTTTTCCTACACTCAGGAGTGTCCTCTCCTCTAGCGTGGTTGTTAGCAGTTCTTAACCCTTACCTGTGAGATAATCTGGAGTATCTCCCACCTAATAAAATCTGTGACTACTTCAAAAAAAAAAAAAAAAAAAGACCAAAACAATTTATTCATGTCTGAAACTTTGTACTCTTTGAATAGCATCTCCCATACCCACCTGACCCAAACCCCAGCTTTGTTTGACAACCAGTGTTTTCTCCACTTCTATGAATTCTATCTTTCTGTGTCTGGTTTATTTCACCAAGTATGATGTCCATCGTGTTCCTCCAGGTAGTCAGATACATTTCCTTCTAAGGCTAAATAATACTTCACATTCATCCGTCCACTGATGGACATGAGTTAATTCCTTGTCTTGGTTGTTGTGAATAGCATAGCAATGTGTATGCAGTTTATTATACAGATTTTATTCCTTCAGCTGACTGCTGATCATAGAGATTTCATTTCTAGTTGTTTGAGGACCCTCTGTGCTGTTTCCGTAATGACTTTACTATGTCACATTCCCACCAGTGGCATCCAAGAGTTCTCTTTTCTCCATATCCAACCCTTACTTATTCATCTTTGTAATGGCCAACATGAAGTAACATTTCATTATGGTTTAATCTGTATTTTCCGTATGTGTACTAGGTTAAACATTCTTTTATAACCCTATTGCCCAGTTGTATGTTATTTTGAGAAATGTCTATTCAGATCTTTGCCTATTTTTAGAGTTTTTCTTGCTGTTGGTTGGGCTCCTTATATGTATATTTTCTTTTAAATGTATTTGGTACAAGGTCTTACTACACAGCCCGGATTCACAGTGATCCTCCAGTTTTCAGCCTCCCCAGCGCTGGGATTATAGGCATGCGGCACCACACCCTGACTTGACTCGTCCAGCTGAGCATGCCCGGTGGTGGGCCTGGCACAGCATGTGGTTCTGGGAATTGAACCCTAGTCCCTGCATTTGCCTAAGCAGGCACTTAGTCTGTTGAGCAATCTTGCCAACCCTCCTAATTTGTTTTTAACTTGAAATGTCAATTATTTCAAGGGCTTTTCCTGGGCCTATTGAGATAGCCACATGATTTTTGTCCTTTGTGCTGTTAATGTGTGTCACTCATAGCAAATTTATACATGTTCAGTCATGCTTGCTTTCTAGGGATAAATCCTGCATCACCATAGTAAATGATTGTTACGGTTTGTGTCTGGGTATTCCCCCAAAGCTCCATGTAGTCATGGGCAGACTCCTAGAGGTTGTGATTAATTCATGATCCAATGCTGGGATTATGGGTGTGAGTGCTGCTCTTGCCCTGAGGCAGACAGCCTGGATGCAGTATAAGAGAGTAAGAGAGGCTTGCTCTCTGTCTCTGATGCTCCTCCCTTTTCTTTTTTTCTTTTTTTTTCTCTTACTGTTCTGCTGTTTCCTGCTGCCCTGAAGTACTGCCCTGTGCCATGTGTCACTCTGCCTTGGAGCCAACCGAGTATGGATCAAACCTCCACAAACTGTGAGCTAAATAAATTTTTCCTTAAAAAAAAACTTTCCTTCCTTAACTTTGGGTGTTGGGTACTTTGTCCCAGCAACAAGAGAAAAATAACTGAGACAATCTTTTTAGTGTACTGTTGAACATGGTTAGCTAGCATGTTGGTGAGGATTTCTGCATCTCTGTGCATGAAGTATGTGCCTATAATTCTTTATTATTTTTAAATGTATGTAGTTTATCTCTCTAAAGAGTCTATAACCTGAGTGCGTAGTCCAGGTGTTTTATTCTTCTAACCACTGTAAGCTGTCTCTCTATGCCTCACTCCCTACTCCTGTCCCTTGCTTATAGTCCTGTGTATTTAAGTACCAACTTCTAACGTGTAAGTAAGGATGATGATGGGTTCAGTCTGCATGCTGATCAGTGTGTGTACTTAACAAATCTTCAGCACTTGCAGTTTTCATTACAAAATCTATTCAAGAGTCAGTTTGTTATTAATTCCACAGAGCTCCCCCCAAGAGTACCAAATACATATTTTAGGTTGGATTAGGTTATCTTGGTAATAGAAAACTTCTAATAATGATATAAGCAAGAAGAATTTTATTTCTTGTTCACATTCAAGAACTTGAAAGACAAGTCATTCTGAACGGATATGCGGTGTCCAACTTTCAGGGACACAGTCTTCTATTTCATCCTGGCAGTGTTCAACTGTGCTACACCCAAGTTCTC
Organism: Octodon degus; assembly: GCF_000260255.1. Classification (NCBI taxonomy): domain Eukaryota; kingdom Metazoa; phylum Chordata; class Mammalia; order Rodentia; family Octodontidae; genus Octodon; species Octodon degus. The sequence continues at coordinate 1,232,493 of NW_004524609.1, read as the reverse complement.
AACAACCCTCTAAAGATATTCTGTGCACCTCTCAACCAAGCAATAGCATCACTACAAAGCTTGAAGGCTTTGTCTTTCAGCGGAGGCCCAATGTAAGAATCAAGACACGTCTCAAGCAAGATTGTGGGTGTAGCTTTTGTCTCCTGTACTGAAACCCAAGATTCAAAGGCACAAATTTTTTGAAGAAAACCACCTTACCAGAAACACTGTCAATTAGACTGAAACCAAGAAAATGCAAACAAGAAAGAGGACTTTGGACTACCACATTTCTACCAGCAGGAACCAGCTCAGAAAACAAGGTGCAAGTACATGCTATTTTCATGAAAGAACTTAGAGGATGAAACCAAGAGACTAGAGGGTGAAAGCACCATGGATAATTATTCTGAAGCTCAGAATGTGGCATTGCAAACATGCATCTAAGTGGTTCCTCAAAAAACTAAAACTAGAAGTTTCATGTGACCCAGCTGTTGCCCTTCTAGGTATTTTCCTAAAAATTAAAAAAAAAAAAAACAAAAACAAAAACAAAAAACCTTAAAAGCATCATACTACAACAATATATGCACACCCATGTTTACAGTAGCACGATTTGTAATAACTAAATCTTGGAAATAGCCCACACATCCATCAACAGATACATGGATAAAGAAAATGTGGTTTTTATAAACAAAGGAGTACTATTCATCCATAAATAAAGAGAAACGAGACATTTTTAGCAAATGGATGCACCTTGGGAACATAATTTTAAGTTAAATAAATTAGTCATGTTTAAATATCAATCATTTTTTTCTGTGAGAAACTCAAAGCGTAAATAAAGACCAAAATGGAAGGTATTGGGAAATAAGAAAATGCTCAAATTGGAAGGGGCACAAGGCAGGGGACAGGCAGAAGGAAAGGAGCAGGGATTTAAAAATAGGAACGGAAGTAGAGCAATGTTTTTCTAAGTGAAGAGAGAAGGATAGAAGGCAAGGGGGAGTAGCATGGGGGGAAAAAAGGTATGTCATGTACAGGTACACATTCCCTGATGAATGTGATCTTTATGCTTGTCAAAAGTGTAATAATAAAAGTATTTTTTAAAGCTTGTATTTCAGAGCGTGTATTTTAAAGCTTGGTTTTCAGAGCTGTGGCCACTGACTCCCGTGCACCACCTCTTTTCTGCCTGCTGGAAAAGATGTGTTGATAGCACTTGTCCTCTCTGTCCACCGATTTATAATGGCTGCTGTGGGGAAGGCACAGGTACTGTTTACTTTCGCTTTATTTTCCTAAAAATTCAAAAAAAAAAAAAAAAAAAACCTTAAAAGCATCATACTACAACAATATATGCACACCCTCAGATTGAGGGGTACGCACTTAAATAGCTGTGTGTAAGGAATTGCACCCCGAGAAGCTCCAGTGCACCTTTCGGGATAACCTACACTTGAAGTTGATGTTATCAGTAAGAATCTGGGGCTGCAGGAAGGATGAGCTTGCCCTTCATGTGGAAGAACTGTAAACACTTAGGAGGTAGAAGATGGGCAGTCCCACTAACACACTGGGCAGATCACAATTGTGAAATATTTGTCTTTAAAAATTATTTTCAGAGACAATGCTAAATAATAATTTCAGTGGTCTTTTTACTTATAGGCTCTTCAGTTTTCTAAATACTATGTGCTTTGATATTTTGTCAGAAATATATATAGCTGTTGAGACGTTTTTCCTCTAGCCAAGGGTTTCGAAGGATGTCACCATAACAGGAACAGCTGCAAGGAAGCCAGTTGTGCACCTGACCTCTTCATGTTCCTTTCATATACAAACCATTCTTAGAAAGCCACACTGGGTGGAGCTTTAAATTTTTATTTAATACTATACCTTACTCTGAACCACCCAGATAGCTCAGTGGATTAAGGCACCTGCTTAGGGAGGCTCAGTGACCAGGGTTCGATCCCCAGCCTGCCATGCCAGCCCCACCCCTGGGGTTCCCTGAGAAGGTGACTGAGACTGTAATCCCAGCACTTGGGAGGCTGAAAACAGGAGGATCACTATAAGTCCAATCTGGGTAGTGAGACCTTGTACTAAAATACAAATACATGTAAAATACAAATATATAAATTTTTAAAATTTAATAGAAATTATTTTTAGATGGTTTAACTTGCAAAAGAATCTGCTGTCATTCCACTGTATCACTGTGGATTGTCCTGTAATTCCCCATCTGCTTGTAATTGGCCTTGGTGGACATTAGGTAGCTCTGGTACTGTAGCATTCAGACCGCGAAGGCCACAAGCTAAAGGGTCACAGTGTGGTTTGACATGTAAGAGGCAGGAAAGGCAAAGTTTAGTATACACTTACCAGTGGTTTTCCTTTTTCTGAGAAGATTCTTTATTTTCACATTTTCATCCTGAGATATTTGGTTATCAGTTACCAAGATGTGTTTTAAGAACAGTGAATCCCACAAGATTTCACCATAAAAGGGTTTAAGCGGAGTCCACATAATCTCTTTATGATGCTATGCTCTGGGTTGAGCTTACAAATGTGTATTGTATAGATTTAAAGGTAAGAAGGTATGTTCTGAAGGCTCTGCAAGGACCATCACTTCCGCACTGCCAGCACTCAATGATCAAGGTCGGGGTGGTGGCTGCTGCTGGGAATGCCAACACTGGGAAGCTGAGGCAGAAGCTTCACAAGCTCCCTCATGCCTGGCAGCTTAGTTATTTAGAGACCCTGTCTCGAAAATCAGACAGGGCTGGAGCCGTGGCTTAGGGAAAAGGCCCTGGACACAGTCCCCACTATAAAAAATTAAAGTCAATGTTACAAATGCTAACATCCTATTTTGTCATCATATAGGATAATAATGCTAATAATTAAGATTTTGATCTCAACTCTTGTGAATAAGTTCTGTAAGTCTACTTGTTTGCCTGTAGGTTGGTATACATGAAGTTTTCTTAGCCGTCTGCCATGTTTTATGAGGAGGCTATCTGTTGCTGCTGCTCATAGTTGTTCTTCTAGGGCTCCAATCTCGTTTAATTTTTCACAGGAATCTGTGGTTTTAGGGACCTCAGAAAGCCCAAGATCACTTCACTTGGAAATGGATTGAAAATATTTTAAAATTCTGTGTGGGTAGATATTTGGCTTTGGGAATTTGTAATCCAAAATGTGTTCTTTAACAGAAGAGTAGCTCCGTCTTACTGACTAGGCTTTCTCCTGGGTCAGGGACACGCGTGAGTCCCTACATCAGCCGTTCACAAACGTAAGTAAGCAGCAGAATCACCAGTGGCTCACTGGAACAGACTGCTGGGCCTCAGGCTCGGATTTTCTAATTCAGTGATCACCGTCACATGCTGTGTAAACATATTTTGGATCTTTGTCTTTTGTAAGAAAATCGATGTGCTTTGAAACCATAATGTTAAGTGAAATAAATAAGACACAAGCTTAAATATCACATGGTTTCTCTTAAGTGAGAAACCCAGAAACATAAAAAGCAAAATAAAACTTAAAATATAAATAAAAAGCAAAATAAAAGGCAGACACTAGGAAGCAGAGAGATGGATGTTTTTCAAGTGGGAAGGGGAGGGGAAAAGATGAAAAACTAATGGAGCTCTGCCACGAACACGTGCCGACTCCCCGAGAGGAATGCAAGCAGTATTACTGCGAAAGTGTAGGAATAAAAAAAGCTAAAATTTCGGAAATAGAAATATTTTGATCAATGACAGACAGTACACATGACAGAGGTCCTGTAAGACGAGGACTGAGCTGAAAACTCCCCTCAGCAACATCACGGTAATCAATGGCATGCGCCACAGCACTCACTTGTAAACAAGCCTGCTGCGCCACTAGTTAAGGTACAATACCACATATAGGTAGGCCCAATATAGAGTATGTGACAATGATAATGAACAACTGTCACTGGTGTACGTACTTACTATACCACTTTTTATTGTGCACCTACTATTAAAAATAGGTGGTCTGTAACACAGTATGCTGTCACACCTGCAGCAGCCTCACACATCTCATCTTCACTATATCTTTTTTTTTTTTTTTTTTTTCATTTTTATGTATTTGGTACAGGATCTCGGTACACAGCTCGGATTCGTAGTGATGCTCCCATCTTCAGCCTCCCCAGCACTAGGATTACAGGCATGCTCCACCATGTCTGAACACAGTCGCTGGCTCAGCGCACCCCGGGGGTGAGGCCGGGCCGGTATGGCATTTGGGACCAGGGATCGAACCCTGGCTCCTACGCTCACCTAAGCAGGCGCTTTGTCTGCTGAGCTATCTCGCCAGCCCTTCATAATGCATCTTGATTCCAGTGAGAGGTCACGGAGGTGGCCTGCCTGGTGCCGCCCAGAGCTGGGTGAGTGCACTCTATATTTGCACTATGAAACCACCTTACTTGCTTCTCAGAGCTTAGCACGGCTTTTCTGGGTGGGGCCTGTATGTTCTCACTTCTAATGAATTTTCAGGTAATATCAATTTATTGCTGGTGCTGGGACCACACTTGATACCCACTGAGCAAAGGCTGTGATGTGCAAATGGTCCTGTAAATAATTTGTCACTCTCACCCATGTATGCTTCCTACGAGTAGGCTATGATGAAATATGTTCTGTTGATATCGCACAGATTCCTAAATAATTCCCAATTTTAAAAAATTCTTAGAACAGTGACACAACTTAGTTTGAAAATCTTATAAAGTCTGCAGAAAGGCTCTGAACTCTGAAACTAGCTTCAGTCCCACAGTAACTGTCACTCTTACATTTGGAACCCTGCTGGTTCTAACACACCCATTTGGAAGGCAACGACGTGTGCTGTTTCACCCAAAGGAAACAGAAGGAACCACACAGGAAGCGCTGGACAGCCAGGGGCCAGCTCTTTTTGGAAAGCGTATTTAATTCATGTTGCACAACTCAAACGGAGGAGGTGGTGAAGGAGTCAGGAAAGTACTGACACATGCTGCCCAGGAGTACTTCAGGAGAAGTATCTTGACGTCAGAGATAGTTCAGGAATGTCAGAGAGACAAAGAACTGACTCCCAATACTGGAATTTCTCTGTAACATTCAGTTTTCACTGCTGTGCACAGACCCTGAGACCGGACAGAAATGACCTCCAAAAGGGCAGGGCAAGGTGGTTTGCCCCGTGTCGCCCAATGCCAGGATACCATTTACATGCACGTCCTACATAATATCAAAAATAACTTCTAGTCACTGGGCCCACGGTGGCGGCTATCCCCACAGACTGGCAAACAGTACTGGTCTCCAAAGCCTATGAGCCTCATCCCAGAAGCTCAGACAATATAGCTGATATTTTTTCATCTTTTGAGTAAGTTTTCTTCCTCCTTTACTACAGTTTCTTCGTATATACCATCTTATCTAAAGACAATGTCCAACTACCACTCTCATGGACTCTGTATCCATAGCTAAAGGTTATAGTTTAGGCTATCAAAAATTCCCTGGTGTCTGATATTCCTTTCCCCTCCCTACTTATCCCTCTGTCGTATTCCTATTTCCAAAAGTAAGGGTAACCCATGGGAAAGGCGGGGTTCGGTCACTGTCTCATTCTTCACTTCAAGGCTTAGTCTTGATGCTAACACCTGGGTGAGCTACGGTTCTTCCCTACTGATTCTTCTGAAAGAGGGATGCACGTGTTTGCAAGGTGGATTAGGAAATGTAACTAGGTGGAGCTTGAGGGCTACGTCAGGAGATACAGCTGCTAAGGGTTCCGGAGGACTGAGGAAGATGACGGAATGACATCTGCAGCTGCCAAGCCAGGTCTCTCAGACCTCCCCACTAAAACCAAACACTAATGCAATGCCCCAGAATCTTCCTTTCTTGTCAGCACTGAGAATCAAGCCCAGGCTCTCACGCTGTACGCACTCTACTACCAAGCCACACCCCAGACCCACCCATCGCAGGGTCATGGCTGAACGTTTGAGGCCACCGTGAACCCCAGCATGTCAGAATGTGGATGATGACAGAGCTGGCCCAAGAACCAAGGCCGGCAGGCGTAAACCCATCATTTTTCAAACTAGAAAATTGAGTCCTGAGGAAAAGCAACTTTTTTAAATTGATAGTAAAGATTCTTTAAGCTGCAACATCGAGGCCAGAACTCTGATTTTCCAATCATCACTTCTAGATCTTTCCTTTTCCTTGGGTGGTGGGGCTTGGTTTTTAACATTAGCTAAAAAGTCAGCAAAACAGGAGCAAATGCTCTTTGTGGGACAAAAAGAAGAGTCTGTCCCCTTCAGGAAAATCTGGCACATCCATATGTCCACCACCACAGACTACCAGGGAGACACAGGCCCCTCCAGCCCAGCAACTGGGAATCAGCTTGCCATAATGCCCAGGAGGGATGTCTGCCTTCTGTCCAAGTCTGTGTGGTTTTTCAAGCTTTCTTTCTCATCAAATAAAATTACAAATGCAATATAAGAATGTTTATGTACATGTTCCTTTAGGTCCAGCAAACCTCATTATAGCTTCAGGTACCCGAGTGAGAAAAATGAAGTAAACTTGCTCCTATGGCCTCTCAGATTAAAGACATTAAAATGAGGTTGTCCAGCCCATAGAACAAGCTACACATGCTGATGTAATTAGGCCAAGTCCGTCCTGGCTTATTTATGCTCAGCAAACTCATGACAATGACTTCTTCACAAAACACCCAAGAGGTAGGTAAATGCAACCACCCTCAAGGAAGGATGTGGCACCCAGAGGCCCAGAATTAGGTTGGAGAGGTACCTGGGACAAGGGTAGGTCTGCAGGGGAGAGACCTGGGCACTGTCCCTTGGAGGAACAGCACTTAAGGCACGAAAGGAATCCCCATACATAGCAAATGTCTGCAGCAGTCAAGGCATGGAAGTAGGAGGTAAAGAGATGGTGCTACTCTAAGGCTGACACTTCTAGAAACTTCGAGGGGAGAGCTGCCAAGTGATGCAAATCTGAGGGTAGCGGATATGAACTAGAGGATGCTAACACACACCCCAGGCCATGCATGACCCCAGAGCAGCCCTGCCAACCTCTCAATGGGTCAAAGAATTAGGTATTAACAACTCCTTTTATGAGAGAACCACAGCTGGGCTGAAGCAGGGCAAGAGGCACAGGCAGCTCTGAGGGTTCCACTCTTCCCTGACTCACCCTTCAGCCTGAGAGAAGAGAAAGGAGACAGAGGGCTGCCACCTCCAGCAGTTCCTAGCATAGATGGCAAGAGCTGGACCCCAAAACCATGAAATTACACACCCAGGATGGAGCCCAGGCTTACTGTACCTTCCTCTGGGTATAGAGACCTCAGCCCTGTCCTGTTCTTCAGGGACAATGGCCTGACAGGGAAAGCTGGTCTCTCACTGAGGTAACAAAAAGAACACCTGCTCAGCTCCACAGATCATCCTCAACCTGAGCAGGAAAAATCCCAGCAGGGGGCATTCTGAGGACAAAGGCACTCTGAAGACAAAAGCAGGCGGAGCTCTGCTTCTGGGGACACATCACAAGTTTTAAATTACACGTTTCCCCACACGGAACACACACACTAACCACACACAAGCATAGAGCCCCACACTTCCACCACATTCTCCCAGCCCACCCCACTCCTGGTCCCAAGTCCCACCCCCAATACTGTCCTCTGTAAACACAATGGCACAGACTCCTGCCATCCTGGCATAGTCTGCTAATGATCTGAGGATGACTTCTTGCCGTTAGGTGCCCCGGTAGGTGATATTGGTGAAGGTGGATGTGGCTTCTTTATAGAGTGGGTTGTTGGCCTGTGGAGAGAATAAAAGAATCTCTTACATAAACTCCTCAGGTCTTCCTTACCCTGAATTATTTGCTAAAACAATTTTCAATTTGTTCTCATCTCATCTGAAGGTCAAGGCCTGCCCAAGATACACCACGGGTGAAACAAACACGTGTTACTCGCACTTCGCTCTTAGGATGATGGTAGGAAATAAGAAGAAAGATCAGACAGCCATCTTGCTGCGATTTCTAAAGGGTTAAAACCAGTCTCTCCATTTATTATTTTTCAGCCCTCTTTGGAGATTCAAAACATTCTACTACATTCTAAGAAAGCTTTTCCCAGCCTCTCCTGCTTCCTCCTCTCTTCCCCACTTTTGCTGTCACCTTCTCCCATTTTCCTTTGTTTACGGCAATGCTGGGGATGGGGCCTGAACGAAAAAGGCAGCAGGCACATGGACAGCATCTGCTCCAATAATTCTCAACTTGTCACCTCCTCTCTTCAATCACTACCTACACGTTATGCCATTAAGAAAAAGAACCACAACAACAAAAAGACAAATTCCATCAGGTCGAGGAGTCGTTAACGGCAGCTTCAGAAGCTCTGCATGTTCCTGTGTGCCTCAGAGACTTCATCCTTGGCCCTCACGACACCACCCCAGGGTGGGCGCCCTTGCGACCAAGCCCTGAGCTCACCATCAAAATGGGAACAAACTTTCAGCCCAATCCTGAACTTTCATGGCATCAAACAGTCCTTTGCAAAGTCCAGAAAAAAGTTAAGAAGTAGAAGATGAGCCAAAAGAGAACAGAGTAAAACTAAATACCTGAAAGTTTCTCAATAAATACTTGTTTGAGTTAGAACAGGATAAACTGCAGGAAGCACAAGAGGAGTGGAAGCTACGATGGGAGCAAGAAGAAAACAAGGCAGAAAAATATCCTGTCACTGTTTCTAAGAGGCTGACCGCAAAGCCCCAGGACCACACAAAGAGTGATTCTCAGAGTTACCTAACTCCCTCCCACAATCAAGCAGGCTACTTAATTTCTCTGCATTGGGTTTCCTCATCCATAAAATATCAACAGTAGTACTGCCCACCACGTGGGGCTACTATAGTAAGGAAGTGAGCTTACCTGTAAAAGGCATTTAGAAAGAGCTCTGGAACGCGGCCAATTCTCAGCAAATGTTAGCTACTACGTTCTTACTGTTTACATTTAACACTCTGGACTTCGCTATTTCTCAGCGTGGGTTTGCCCTGGCTCCCTCAAATGGCAAATAAGCTTCTGCACGCATTTCTTCCCAGCGCTGGAGCAGAGCTTGGGCCTGTTTCTGTCCAAGCAGTCCTCAGGACGTAGCCCTCGGTCCTGTGTTACTGTGTGGTGGCACAACAGGGGCCTTCAGGAAGTTTACAGACAAGGGGACAGTCAGGCCATCTCCAAATTTCCAGAACAGAGCACAGCTACAATGCCTGCTACCTGGATCTGCAGCTCCCACTTGAGGTTCTTGGACCAAAGAGCTAAGAAAGCGCCCAGCCCAGCCCAGCCTCCTACCGTGTCCCACTTCGCTCTGGCTCGTTCTTCCTCAAACTTGGCAAATTCCTTCCGGTCGTGGATGGTGACGAGGAGCTTCCAGATGAGCAGGCTGGCAAGGCCGGTGAGCAGAATGGCCCCCATCCCCGACAGCAGGGCCACCAGGGTGTCAGGGCCCTGGGGACACTCTTCAAGGAGACAAAAGCACGAGTCACTCGGACTGGCTAGGTACACTGTCTGCTTGACAAAGGAATAAAGAATTTGAGACTCCTCAGGAGGCTGCAGCAGGACGATCACAAGTTTG
>NW_004524609.1:1178870-1220891 GCF_000260255.1 Octodon degus | reverse complement strand
AGAGAGACAAGACAGAGAAAGACAGAGACAGAGACAGAGACAGAGACAGAGACAGAGACAGACAGACAGACAGACACAGAGATGGAGATGGAGATGGAGGCAGAGGGACAGACTGACTAAGAAGCAGGTAGCAGAAGCAGTAATCTAAAGTGACGGCTGCCTGGGCTGGAATCCTGGCTTAACCCCAACTTCACTATGAACTTTGGCAAACTGATCTTTCGTGGTATCTTTTGTTTCTCCATCCTTAAAATGGAGAAAACATTCAAACTTACTTTAACACTTATTATGGGGTATAATTAAATGTATTCACTGCAAACAGTGTCAGGCACAAAGTAAGTGCTCAATAAGTATTAGCTACTGTTGTTACTAGTTTTGGGGGGGTTTTTTGGATGCAGGGTCTTGCTACACAGTTCAGATTCATAGTGATCCTCCTGTCTCAGCCTCCCCAGAGCTAGGATTACAAGTGTGCATCACCCCACCCAGTTCCAGGGCTGGCACAGCATACCCAGTGTTCTGGGGCAGTACTGGGGATCAAACCTGGGTCCTTGTGCTTCCCAGGCAGGTACTCAGACGACCAAGCTAACTCCCCAGTCAGTTGCTAGTATTTTTACACCCAGACTTTTATGCATTTATTGGCCTACTTAGCCCTGTAGGCGTCTGTGTCTATTACTCTGGACCCAACATTACATCCCTGAGGGCTATGGACCTTAGCACCTCTTTTAGCATGCTTAGAGACCAGGAGGCCTGCCAGCTACAGTATTTGGAGTTCAGTCCCAAAATATTTAGTCTTCCAAAGTGCTAATTCTGTTTAACTCCAGTCAACAACCAAAGCCCCAGGATCGGGCCCCTCTGAGGGTCAGCCGGCGATCCAGAGCCCCGCTGCCCATAAGCCTCAGGCGTCTGGCCAGTGACCTCACTCTGGTCACAGCCTCAAGTGCTATGAAACCAGGTGTTCATCTGTGTGGGTGCTGGCCACTGCAGGGAGGAAGTCACGCCCACTTTCCACACTGTCTCCTACCTTCTTCTCTAAACACACACCCTGTGCTCACCACACGCGGCATAAAAACAACCACCACCGCAAACCAAGCTGATCATTTCCCAACCCACCAAATTGCAACCTGTCTATAAATAAAGGACAGCCTGGAGAGCAACTGTACTGTTCCGGCGTCTGAATTCCTGGGAATAAGGGACCCCAGTTCTTCTGGGAAAAGTAATTATGAATTCTCCAGAAAATTTCGATAGGGCTGGCCCTTAAATCTCAGAGTGAGAGTTCTCTCATTGTGCATGTTAGTGTGGCCAGGACAGGGAAAGGCACAGGAGGTCTTCAGGGAAAACCACCTGTCACTCATCTGTATCAACAGGGATGGGCGCTGGCTTCCTGTCTGGCTCAGCCCTCCAGGGACACTGGTAGATCCACTGTGAGTGACCCGAGGTCAGCAAAGCCCAGGAGGGTGGGCAGACTTAGCAACAAAATTACTCAGATAAGACTCCCAGATAAATTTGATTTTCAGATAAACAACAAGTTATTTTTAGTCTGACCATGTACCAAATATTGTATGAAACATACTGCCCGACGGTGGCTCAGACCTTGAAAGACAGCCTCTGCAAGACTGAGCTGGGCAAGGAGAGTCGTGTCCTCCGCCTCGGGCCCGGCTCCTGCACTCTGCTTAAAGCCAGAGCCCGTGGAAATGACGGGAGCGGAGGAAGGGGGAGAGGCAGAGCAGGGCAGAGGCGTGGCTAGCATGCCCAAGACCTGGGTTCAATCCCTAGCACTACACAATAAAAAGGAAATGTGGGTTTCGGGGGCTTCTAGACTTGGGGTCCCACTCCCTCGAGTGAAGGAGGCTACTGGGAGAGACCTCAGAAGTTACCCACGGGGTGCAGCTATGCCTTCCTGGTCATCACCACCTTCTGCACCCATAACGTTAGGCAGCAGGAGCCAGTCGCAAAACCCCAAGCCAAAAGATTTGGGTAAGTGACTCAGGAGAAACGACAGCCGATTGTTTGTAGCAAAGGTATGAAGCGATGCTAGGCCCAAAAGGAAAGACCCAATGCCTAGTTGAAAAAAGAAAGGACAAAGTACAGGAGCTTGAGGGTAAAAAACATTCATGTCAAGGTGGGTGGGCGGACACAGATGAAGAAGTCACGGTCAAACCAATCCCCGTCCGGCTTCCTTGGCTCCCCCGGAATCGCTAGGTAAAATTAAGGTGACACCATCCCTTCTTTACCCTCCTTTTCTTATGTAAAGAGTGAGAGTTCTAGGAGGCGCTGACAGACAGTATCCCAGATGGGTGCTGCACTATCCTCTACGGTGAAGACAGCAACACGCTGGGAACCAAGATGTGACAGCCTTCAGGGGGACGCACACGAAGCGGCTCCCACCGGCTTTCCTGCCTCCCTTGTATCACCTCCATCCCTTCTTCCCCCAAGAAGCCAAAACTATCCTAGCAGAAACCAGGAGGAACATATGCCCCCGTGTCCTAGAAATAGTTCCACCAGCTCATTCAAACCTCACTTATTAAATACCTTCACTGTAGATTGCCTAGCAGGAGACAACATTAGGTGAGATGTACACGGCTCCTCAATTCATGGCGCTTAAGATTCACTGCTCAGGTGATTCCTACTCAGGCATGACAAAGGTCCTTCTAAAGGAAGCCCAGATGCCGCAGGGGGAATCAACAAATGCGCCACAACCCGCAGCAGCCCTGAGGCTGGCAGGGGTCTTAGGAGGCGTCAGGGGAGGTGAAGAGTCTAAATGAGAGGAGCTCAAATAGTGGGGTGCATCCCAGTACCACGAGGCCAGTGAGGAGCACAGACGCTAGCCTGTGCAAGCAGGGCGTTTTTAGAAATTAAACAAAGCTTATTACAGAAAAGAGACCCATCGGGCTACCTCGTAGGCAGAGGCGACCGAGAAGCAAAGCCGGCTGCCCCATCGGCAGAGCAGCCTTGCGAAGAGGCAGCAGAGCCAGCTCCAGCCCAGGAAGAAACGGCCAGGCTGGCCGCTGCACAGTCCGCCCCAGGGAGCCACTTCACGAGGTCTCACCGGAATGTCACTAATTGTGGTTTCTCTCCGGAAAAAGCTGGAGTTTCCAAACTGGGTGGAGTTTAGTTACCGCACAAGGCTCTGGATTTTTTTTTTTTTTTTAACATGACAACATATCAAAGCTTGCGAAGCACAGCTCCACAGCAGCACAGAGTAACCTGCAGGCCGTGAGTAAGTGCAACCTGCCAGCTGCTTCTAGGAATCCAGTCAGGCCCCTTCACTCTCCTACTGTCCAGGCTGCTACGATGGCCCAAGGCAAAGTAACCAGGTCACGTCTCTTGGAAGGGATTCCTGTAAGTCTTTGGAGACCCCAGTTAGTGTCCTAATAGAGCAGTCATAAAATGTGAGCCTGAGCTGGAAGTGTAGCTCAGCGGCAGAGCATTTCAGATGGGGCAATCTCCAACAACGAGGAAATAAGTCACTAAACAAGAGCTAGCCTGGCCCCCCGAGTCATTTCTTGTCTTCTCCCGTGACTGCTCTCTCTCCCACCCATGGTCCCATCACGACGCTGTCAGCTACACTGCTGAGCAGCCTAGGGGATCCTCACAGAAGCTGTGCCAATCAGTCACACAGTCTTGCAACTTCTGCCTCCCAAACTTTAAAGCAAATAAGCTTCTCTTTTTATACATTTCCTAGCCTCGGGCATTTTGTTATACAACAGGAAATGAACAAAGACCAAAGCTATTAATATAGTAGGAGAAGCAAAGTCTACAGTATTGGAGGGTGACAGTCTACAGTATTGGAGGGTGACAAAGTCTACAATACTAGGGGGTCTGTGTATAGTAAGATGGGCTCCTCCTATTTCCAGAGGGCTTAGGAGCAAGCAGTATCTTCTCATTTTCAGGGTATCCTTGAGTCAGAGCCCCAAATCCATCACCACATCCGACCATAAACTTGCTGAAGTCAAAGCTTCCCACCACCAGGACTTCGGTGGCAAGAGCAGGCAAGTTGCTCATGGCAACCATGTCACTTACAGTAGAGCATATGCCACACACTATAAGCTCCTACAACTCACAACTCAAAGGCCTTACTTCTTGGCATTATTACCTCAACAAATGCCATGGTATATTTTTTTCTTGATGATAGGTATACCTACCTTCTTCCTCACCTCATCCACATTCGTACTTTTGTGTCTCCTCAGTTACGAAGTCACCTTCTTGGTAAAACTTCTACAGTCCCCTTACCATGAAGGCAAACTCTAGCATCACTTCTAGGGCCAGGCTTACCCTGTTCCGTTTAGGAAGGACAACGGGTGGCAATTCCCAGCACAGCAGGGACAGGGCTCTGGGCCCACTCACCTGGCTCCTCTACCACGGACAGGATGGACTTGCCACTGGAGTCTTCGTAGTACTGGAATCTGACAACACAGTCATCCTCATTCTTGTAGGTACAATTCACCGCATCTCTGCCAGAGTCCTCTGGGGCACAGGAGGGGAGAAGACGGAAACACGAGAATCCCGTCAATTTCTGGGTGGTGGGGTGGGTCTTTCTAAATCCCTATCGTAGGACTTCTAGGAATGTATGACAGGAAGCTCTGTGCCTGACCGAGGCACGATGCCTAGATTTGAGACAGCTGTCAGGCCTGGCAGTCACTGACCCTCACTAATCTACTCTGTCCCTAACAGGCTCATTTAACTCTCATTCCTTGTTCTGGAAGGGACATGCCACGACAGCACTGCACGTTCCAATTCCGAGCCTGCATCCACCACTTACCAACTGTGTGAGCTTGCATAAGTTATTTGATCTCATGGAATTTCTTTCCTCATCTACAAAACGAAAAGTATGCCCCCTTCTGGGGTTGGTGGAAAATGAAATGGCATACAACAGTCCCCAGCAAAAGGGGGGAACGCAAGCCAGTCATACTATTAGTGTCTCTTAGTTCATTAAAAAAGGTTTGTGCAAATATCAAATGGAGAAATTTTTATGCCATATCTTGTACCCTGAGTAACTACTTTAAAGGTAACATGTAATGTGTTAATCATTGATAGGCTCCGATTATTTTGTTCTGAAATTTTGTTTTACCTTTTTTTTTTTCATAAAATTAAAAAACAGTCCATAACTTACAGAAATCCCTGACCCTCACCACCTTTCTCTGCCTGCTCAGTGTCTCTCAATAGTTCGCTTACACAGCCCTCAGTGTTTTGCCATTTCGTGTCTGATCTGCAGTGCCTTCCCCAAGCCCACTCTCCGATCCCCATCAGTCTTGTGGTCTTCATTCCTCCTAACTCTAAAATCTGTTATTCTGCCCATGACACTGGGCTGGGGTTGGGGGTTACTCTCCACTAGTCATTGTGACCTGTACTGGTAAAAACAGACGGGAGAAACTGATGCAGACTGATACTCAACAAGAGCAAACAAACTGCCAAGATCGCACAGGACTGAAGCATGAGCCTCAGAGCACACCGAACAGAGATGAAGCGAGAAGCTCACCAAAGAAAACAGTGAAGGCTTCAGATTGGAGTTTTCATCTCGATGCCCCGCCCTTTCCCTGGGCAAATCAATCCTCCTGAGATTCAACTGTCCCATCCACAAAAACGCAGATAACAACACTACCACAGTTCTACCTCATTAGGTTGACAGAAAAATATACAGTGAGCAGGAAAGTTACTTGTATAAATTTCACAGTTACACATTTATACTTATGATTGTGGTGGTGAAGGGAGTAGGAGTTCTTATCAATCAACGCATAATACTTGCTTGATCTAAATGATAAAAATACCTGAGCATCTCTATGGCCTCTCCTCCCTGAATTAATCATAGGAAACCTTGTCTCCTCCAGAAAAGAAATTGCTTCTTCAAATAATCCCCACATCACCAGCCTCGTCCCAGGCCCACTTCTGCTGTCAGCTAACGGTCTAGAGACCTGGCTCTTTTCCTGAATGTTCTCATCAAAAGCTGACTGGCTGGCTATGCCTTCCTGTGACTCCCACTGATGGTATGTTTCCTGCCTTCGTGGGTGATTATCATGTCCTGTCACCATCCGGTGTCTCACTAGTCCAGACTACTTATCAGATGTGCTGACAGCAGCAAGGTTCATCTTCTTTAAAGTCAAGGTGAAACACACACCAGAATAACTGCAGGCAAGAGTTTTTGCTTCCTGACATCTATATTTTTGTCTGTCTTATTCTGGAGTGGGGAGGTCCTGAGGAGCACCAGATAGATAGAGGGTTTCAGGATAGAGATTCTCATCACGAGTTCCTAAGGGTGAGGGTTTCCCCCTACACCAGCAAAACTGAGCAAAGGCTGGGTATCCCTTTCCATTCTTAATAAAGTAAACCTGGCAAATCCATATCAGCCAACTAAGCTAAGCTGACGAAAACCACCTTCTGACTCTGGTCCTCGTTTCTTCTTCTGTAAAATGGGAGACCATCACCTTCTTTTCCTGGTGGGGGTGAAGCTAGGTTTTCCTGATTTATAACCCTTTACAAGTTGCACACAAGCTTTTGCTTTCTTTGGGCTCCAGGAAGCACAAGGACCAAAGAACACATTCACAGGGTAAAGGTGAACTCTCTGGAAAGCCAGATTTCCCCACAGCCCGCTGTGCATCAAGCATGACATGGGAATTTCACTTCCATGTTATAGATAGAAGGTGAACAGGTTCTGTGGGTGAACTAAAAACACTGAGAACTGAGGTACGGGTGCCCCTCAGACCTGCCCAACTTACTCAGCTCTTTCACAGGCTCAATCTCATCACGGCAGTAGCGGCTACAGGTGTTTTCCTCGTGGAGGATTCCGCGATCAAACTTCTTACACTCCACACACTCCCTACGAAGAAGGAAGCACCACAGAAGGTGAACAGCAAGCAAACCTCAGCGCATCAGCCCAGCTCTGACTCCACACATGGCGAAAGCAGCTCTACCTCAGTAAAATCAAACATCTGTAGTGTGGAGTTCAGCAGTGGGGGTCCCCTCCTCACCCACAGAAGATCTGGCAGCCAGATCAAGCTTCTTCATGTCCTATCTGGGTCTGAGATGGGACAATAACCCTTACACACTTCTGGGAGCCTTAAAGTCATAATCAGTCACATGTAAAATGAAAATGTTATTCAAACATCACTAAGAATTTCAATGAATGTCACTAAGTTTCAGTAGAACACTTAAACAAGCACAAGGTCCTTCCACCTCGGGGTCTGGCGCAGCTGCCGCACAGGCTGCGTGCCTGTGGACCCAGTGCTGCTTGGAGCATGAAGAGGAATGGCAGAGCCGTAGACCTGGCTGGAAGGGCTTCTCTGGTCCCCACGCAGGGGATGCGCTCGTGCCACATACTGTCCTCCGTAACTCCAACCCTTGCACCTCCTGGGTCTATCTGATCAGCTCTGGGATAGTCCAGAGAATATCTAGTTTAGCCTTCCAATTCTGAGCAATTCAGGATGTTCCCCAAGGACCTGGTTTGCCACAATTGGAGACTCCTTAGTACCACCTTGGTCTTCACAGGTGGCACCGCCTCCAACTTACCCAAAGTTTTCACTGGAAAGGGACAAGAGGCCATGGAGCTGGAACACATTCAGGAACCTTCCAAGTGGAGAATGCTAGTGTAGAGATCCCAGCCTCTCTCCCTCCCCAAACCACCACTCACTTCTTAAAGGTGCAGGCATCCGGGCAGGTGGGACACTTCTCACAGGTGTCCCCATAAGATCCTGGCTGGATGCAGACGCAGCTGCCGCACTCGCACTTGCCCCGGCCGCTGCACAGCAGCCCGTTGCTGGACATGCAGGTGTCCGTGCGCGTGGTGCAATTGCAGTAGTAGCCAGTCCAGTCAGAATCACACAGGCAGTCCCCGCAGCTGCACTGGCCATGGCCTGCAAGCACACAGCCCAAGAAGTGGACAGGACGGAGAGGTCCCGGACCCGGAGCAGCACCTGCAGACTGGCACCACACTCCCAACCAGACAGACATCAATCCTCGGGGTTGGCAGGCACATTGCTCACTAGCAAGGGACCCTTCTCCCTAGGAGCAAACTCAGATTTCTAGGGGTCTCCAAGTGTAGCAGGACTTGGTCCAAGTCACTGCAGAGCAAAGGAGTCTCAGGATCTGTCCAGACCTCCCAATTCCTCCTCCTCCTTCTGAATCACTCTAGCTTCTCAATCAGCCAGCTTGAATCCAAGGACTAGAAGTCCACCTTTTGGCCCCGAGGGCAGGCACAGCACTCTGCCACAGTCTGCACCTGCACAAGGCACTTGGGATCCTTGACCATGTGGTCTGATGATGGCAAAGGAGTCCTTAGGCCCCCAAATTCTCTCGCTTTAACCTAACAAGACTGCCCACTTCCCTGACCTGATCTGACCTGAGGGGCCTTTGGCTGCCATCATTCATCCTCTCGAAGTTGGGTCCAACACCAACACAGCCTTCGGTTCCTCCCCCTAACAAACAAGCTATCGATATGCATGATTCCACTTCTCAAATCAGCTAGGTGCTACCTCGTAAAGGGAGAGGCTAGGCTCTGGGGAAGTGCACACAAGACAACACCTGCACTCTAGCAAGTGAGGGAATAGCAAGGTCCAAGCACAGGGCCGTGCCCAAGGCCTGGAGAGGGGATGTATGAACGTCTCACACTTACAGGCTGCTGGGGTAAGGCATCCAAAGGACAAACAGAAGGTGCTAAAAGCCCACTGAGGGCACAGAAGCACAGGGAACAAATGTAGCCCACCTCCCAGCCTGCTGAGGAAGCTAACACATTTCTGCCAGCTTGAACCAAAGGTGGAATATTCATGACTGTCCCACTAGAGGACATACTCTACCCGATGGGACAGTCATGAGGGTTCAGAACCACCCAGCAGTGAAACAGATCAACTACATTCCCATCATGAATAGACTAAATAAATCCTGTTATTATAGACAGTTAAGTTGGATACAAATAACTAGATGCAGTCAGGCAGGGTTAGGCCCTAAAAGGAATTAATGAAAAAGATAAGAATGCATTACATTGGTGTTTGTAAATAGCTTCACAAGTCCACTTCGTGTACAGCAATTAACCACTAAGAAGAATATATGCAGTGTATTATTTGTTGAAAAAAAAAAAAAAAAGAATGCATTACAATTGCAAGAGGCATACCAGCTGAAGGCCAGGCCTCAAGGTAAAGATGGAATGACTACACCTACATACCTCCCTGAGAGATAAAAAGCCACGACCGATACTTTAAATGGTATCAGTCACTCAGGCGGGTGGCCAGGACCTCCAGACTCATCTCTTCCTAAAAGGTCCTTGCTCTTCCCACATACACTAGCCACAGGACTTGCTTCCCCACTGGATCAGTATTACCCAAGCAACTGTACTTGTAATCTTATTGGTTGACCATAATTTTGTCCCCCATTGCACCCACCCTGTGATTTTGTACCCATCCGGTGATTTTGCTCCATAAAACTTCCTTTGAGATGTAGGCTTCTTGACAACTCACTTTCTAGGTCCCCTCCTGTTTCTGTCAGGCAGGAGCTATCTGTCCCTCAACAAAATGTTCTACTCTTAACCTCTGTTGCTCCTCAGAATTCATTCTTTGATTTTAGGGAACACAAACTCAGTATACCAGACATCCAGCAGGTTAAGTTATAATTTCCCTGGTATCATTGGAGGTCCCAGCAAGATAATTGGAGGGAGGTAAGAGTTTGCTCTTGTTTCATGGATTTTTGATTGTGACTCATTTAGGTAACCATAAATTGCCATCTTTGTTTGTCAATTGCTTAAGAAAGGGCATAAAAATTCTTGGTTTTTTACATATTGTTGCCTTTGTTTGTTTGTTTGTTTGTTTAAAAGACAAATTTAAATTGAAAACATGGAAAGATTATGTCTCTTTGATGAGCCACTTTGCTTTTGAGGGCAAGATCCTATGTTCTCACTTTATATACTGCATTTGGACTTACCAGTTGTCGAATTTACTGGTGTTCCATGTTTGGTATATTTGACTGTTGTGGTTTGTTATCTTAACCCAGCAGCGCTGGAAGAAGTAGCATTGGACTACCCCCTAATGGATGTTGATACTAACCAAAATGTGAATTTAGGACATGCTGTAAAATGGGTCTTTTATGAAATCTAGCTTATATGTAAGAAATATACATACCTATTTGCCAATTAACAGGCCATAGGCTGACAACTGTTCTTAAGACTGGAGGACAGGTTTCACTGGGACAGTATGGCTCAGTCCCCCTCGATACTCCAGAGGGATTATCAAGCCTATTCCGCCTCAGTTTGTTTGCTGATTTGATCTTCATGGTGGTTCAGAACCACCCAGCAGTGAAACAGATCAATTACATTCCCATCATGAATATGCTAAATAAATCCTGTTATTATAGGCTGTTAGGTTAGGTAGAAATATTATATGCAGTCAGGCAAGGATAGGCCCTAAAAAGAATCAATGAAAACGATAAGAATGCACTACAATTGCTAGAGGCACACTGGTTGAAGGTCTAGGACCTCCAGACTCATTTCTTCCTAAAACGTTCTTCTTAAAGGTCCATGTTCTTCCCTCTTTTCCCCCTCACTCTCTTTCAAAAAACTGGAAAGCAGTGGTGCAAGTCTACTGACTATTAGTATTGCGAAGGGTGCTCTCTTTCTTTAAAAATCACTGTTATAACTGCAATCAATTGTAGCTTGTGCTTCTAGAAACATATGCTAGAGTTAGGGGTGTGAGTTTCCAGGAAAGGTAAGAGTCTGAGTCAGGAAGGGTGACTGGTCCAACTGACTTGTCTTCTGGTCACTCTCCAGATGGCAGTCTGGAGCAGATCAGCTCAGGGGATGTCTTGAGAGAACACAGAAACCAAGCAGAGATTTAAAGGAATGCCTGCTTTCCTTTTGTGTTGCAGGTGGAAACTCAATACCAAATTCTCTTACTCCTTTAAAATTCACTCTTAAGGACAGGAATTTGTTCAACCCTCATATGCTAAGAAAAAATCTGTTTAATATTTTTCTGCACCCACACATGGCCTGACTGGAGAGAGAGGGAAATGGCCCGAATCCCCTTATGGTCAGACTCCCTTTGCATTAAGAGATAATCCCGACTTTTGCTGAAAATGTAAACGCAAGCCACAGGTACACCAGACACCGCTGGTCCTTAAGGCACATTCAGATGCATCCACGACCACTGAACCTGAGGCTCCCCTCCCTTGGCTTTTGGATCCTGAGGATAAGGTTTCCAAGGCAACCTTGCTCAAAGCCACTACTACTAAGCCTCACACAGATCAAACAAGATGTGGGAAAGCTGGCAGACGACTCTGGTAAGTGCACTGAGGTCTTCTGAGGACTTGCTCAGATCCATAAATTGGACTGGAAAGATGTCATGTTGTAATGTCGAACAATGACTTCTAAGGAGAGACAACCAGATTAAAAACGATTACATTTGGAGATGAATGTCATACTGTTAATTATAGAAGACCAGAAGAGAGAGGAACAGCTGGTTCCTACTGAAACAATCCCTACTGGCCTACCAACTAGAAGGGAGACTGCAACAGGACACATCTTCAGACGTATTCTTGAGGGCCTAAGGAGGATGAGAACTGAACCTTTCATCAGGAGAAAGTTGAGGATCCCTCTGCCTTAAATCATTTACAAGAGGAACTGATAAAACATACATCACTGGCTCCTGATTCTATAGGGCAGATTATTCCAAAAGGCAAGCTTATTACTCAGTCAGCCTCAGATATTAGGAAAAAGGTACAGAAGGTGGCTCTTCTCCAGGTCACTCACTCACACTTTGATGAGGATACTTCCTCAGTATTTTGTAACTGGGACCAGGAGGAGGCCAAGGGGAAAAGACAGACCAACAGGAAAAAGTACGTTGGTTGCAGACTTAAAAGGAATAGACCCTCAGCGTGATTATCGGGACGCTAAGCGCTAGACAACTAAACTCACCTGCTACCGCTGCAGAAAGCCAGGCCACGTTAGGAGGGGCTCTGATAAGAACTGTCACGACAAGAGGCCCCCTGAGCCACCGTGACCACTGGAAGCTGGACTGCCCCCGAGGCAGGGGGCCCAAGGATCCCGCTCATCTTACCAGCTGCTGCGGCAAGGCTGACGGCCCCGAGGCACTTCCTGCTCTCTCCCGCTGGCTGGTCTGTCCTCTCCATAGAGAAGCTCCACATAACCATTACTATAGACAGACGGTCTATTGTTGGACACTGGCGGGTGTCTCTTGGTCCTTCTTTTCAACCCTGGCCTTTCTTCCATGGACTATACTACCCTGGAGAGGGGGTAACTCGCCACTTCTCACACTATTAGGCTGTAACTGGGATGGCTTTCTCTACTCCCATTCTTTTTTAATTATGCCTGAAAGTCCAGTTCCCCTCCGGAGGAGAGAGATCTTATCATGCTTGAATAACATAATACACATGCGCGCGCAGGTCAGGTACTCAGCCTTCCTCTCATGCAGACAATAAATCCTGAAGTACAGGCAACTAAAGGTGGAATAGGAAGAGCCGTAGGAGCTGCCCTGGAGCAAATGCAACTCAGAAATCCTACAATTTTTCCTCACTAGAGACAAAACTGAGGACGAAAGTTAGAAGAGGCCCACTGCCTATAATCAAAACCATTAGGGCACAAGGTTCACTCCACACTGTCAAGGCCCTGCAACTCTCCGCCAGCCCAGTGGGGTGGTGCTTGGCACAGGACCTCAGACGGGTAAATGAGGCGGCAGTGCCAATCCACTCAGTGGTACCTAACCCTACACTCTCCTTTCTCAGATCCCAGAACAGACCGGGTAGTTTACAGTAGAAGACTTTAAATGTGCCTTCTTTTGCATTCCTTCACCTACAGATTTCCTGTTCCTTTCTTCCTTTGAAAATCGCTGTGACCAGGCCCGCCAACTGACATGGCGCGTGCTTCCCGAAGGGTTCAGACAGTCCTCGTGTTTTTGGACAAGTGCGTCCCCACAACATGGTATATTTTGAATTTTCCCAAGCCATGGTCTTGCAATATGTAGAAGATACACTGGGGCAGAGGATCACGGGGAGCTTTTTGGTTTTGTTTTGTTTTTCACCAGGAATTGAACTCAGGACCTTGTGCTTGCCAGAGAGGTGCTGCACTGCTAAGCCATCTGCCCAGCCCAATATACCACTATGTGCCTTTCAGAAGAGCCCCCTAACCAAGGTACCTGTGCTCTGATCAATTGTCTAGTACAGTTTATAAGGTCTCTGGGTTTAAGGCACAACTTTGCAACAGTGAGGTAGAACATTTGGGCCTTATCAAATCCAAGAGAATCCAAAGGCTTGAGGAAGAAAGAATTAAAACCAATACTTTCTTTCCAGCAGCCCAAGACCCCAAGACAGCTAAGGAGAGTCCTGGGAACTACAGGCTGTTGTCACCTTGGGTGGCAGGGCACAATGAGATCGCACAACCCCTCTATCCGCTTATAAGGGAAGGCCAGCAAGCAGGCATCCGTGTTTTCACCTGGTAACCTGACTCCCCGTTCCAGAAATGACAGAAGTGCTTCTGAGGGCTGCAGCGGTGAGCCAAGGACAGGACAGTTTCAACCTATGTGGTGACGAAAGGCAGGGCATGGCTTTGGGAGTGTGTGAGCAGAATCGAGGGCCACTCGACAGCCTGGAAGGTATCTTAGTTATGAAGCAGACGTCCCGGCGATGGAATGGCCTGCATGCCTAGAGCCGTGGCTGCAGTGGCTCTCCTAGGACCAGAGGCATCGGCACAGATCTCACTATAAATGCACTCACCATGGGGAAGGGCTTCTTTCTTCCACAGGCCGCCAATGGCTATCAGACAACCAGCTTCTTAAGCACCAGGCTCTACTGCTACAAGGACCAGCCATTCAAATTAAATCATGCTCCTCCTCCTTAAGCCCTGCCATCTTTCTACCAGAAAAGGAGGACGTTGAGGCTGAAAGGCATGACTGTGAACAGGTAATTCTCTGTACGTACTCGGCTAGAGAAGACTAGCTAGACACATCCCCGACTGACCCTGATTTGACCCACTTCTGTAGCAGCAGCTCCTTCACGGAAAGCGGGACAAGAAAGGCAGGGTGGGCAGCAGTGACTACACCAGATGCTTGAGAGTCCCTCCCTTGCCCCAGCTGGCAGAAATCACAGCTCGAACCAGAGCTTCACCACTCCATGAAGGACAGACAGTCAGTATTTACACTGATGATGAGAACATGTGGTCAACTCCGACTACTGGACAACGTAGCAGAAAGGCCTCCTTATGTTAGAAACAGAAAAATCACTCTTTCTCAGTGGTCTCACTCTACCAAGCACTTAGGATGGACACCTGAGCAGTCCATACACATCATAACTTTACAGGTCGAAGACTGGCTTACAACTGGTTTAATCACCCTAGAATTAGACGTGAAGCCCCTAGTAGCACTCACTGGTCCTGTACAGCCGATCTGTGGTCCTGGCCGCTCCCTGAATAGATAGGAAGATGCACACTAGGATTTGTATGGGCACAGGCAGGAGTGTCAAAAATATCGACAAACCTGCGAACTTACCCTACCTACGGTATCGATGGCCCAGGAGTGCGTTTCACTGGTCCGATCATTGGAGCTCCATCTCTATCCCTTCCCTAGAGTTAGAAGACGTCATGCACACTCTGAGGCTTTGTCTCATTATATTCAGTGGGCCTTACATGACACCTCAACTGGTCCCCCTCTCCTAAAATGAAGTAAACTTCATGAAGCAAGCCATCCCCCAAAATTGGAGGACATTAGACATCACAGCAGCAGAACAAGAGGGTGCTTGTGAAACTGGAGAAGCTGAATGTTTTGTGCACCTTCCTAGTTCTTCTGCTAATATCTCAAGGGCTGTTTATAATATTAAGTGACAGGTTAATGTCACGTAGGATTCTGAAATTACCCGGACCTTCCCCTTCCCACTTTTGTGGGAGGCCATGACTGGTGCTTCCTGGAGAAAATGTGTAGCTTGTATTTATAGTCTTGTGGATCTTATTATTTGGCCCATGCATGCTTAACCGTTTCTTTGGCCTCCTCCACACTTAAGGCTGTGCGCCTCCCTAAAAGACAAGAACACCTGCTGTCTACCATAACAGCCAGAAAATCGGTCCTCTGTGGAGTATTTCTGACCGCTGATCACAGCTATGACCCTTCAGCCGGAAGCAGCCAGAACAGTCTCTGCCCCTCTTCAGAGGGGGCACTATTACAGACAGCCTAGTTAGGCAGAAATATTCTAGGCAGTCAGACTAGGTAGGTGCTAAAAGGAGTCAGTAAAAAAGATAACAACACATTAAAACCATGGCTGGAAATGTATTTGTTAAAGGCCAGACCTAGGAAAAGACGGAATTACTACACCTACGTAGCTCCCTGAGGGATAAAAGTAATGATCAATATTCTAAATAGGCATCAGTCTATTAGCCTATCAGGTGAGTGGCCGGGACCTCCAGACTCATCTCTTCTAGAAGGTCCTTGCTCTTCCCACGTACACTAGCCACAGGACTTGCTTCCCCACTGGATCAGTATTACCCAAGCAACTGTACTTGTAATCTTATTGGCTGACCGTAATTCTGTCCCCCGTTGCACCCACCCTGTGATTTTGTACCCATCTGGTGATTTTGCTCTATAAGACTTCCTTTGAGAAGTGGGCTTGTTGACAACTCACTTTCTAGGTCCCCTCCTGTCTCTGTCAGGCCAGAGCTGTCTCTCCCTCAAGGAAATGTCCTATTCTTAACCTCTGCTGCTCCTTACAATCATTCTTTGATTTGGGGGAACACAAACTCGACATATCAGACATCTAGCGGGTTGGGAGTCATACTTCCCTTGTATCCTTTGGAGGTCCTACAAGGCCACGAGCTCCAGGGGAAGCGACGGCAGACAACAAGAAATGCTAAGTGGAAAGAGACGCTCCTGCCACAGCGACCATGTGCACAAGGATCTCACGTAGCCCAACACGCCCGGCAGGACTCCGCGGGCTCCTTCTCGTTCCTGTCTCTGGGCCCCAAAGCTGCGAGAGACATCCCGGCTGCCTCTTCACACTGACTTCATTGACCACATACGGCCCAGCGGAATAGTCTTGGAAAGCGTCTATTTTTCAAGCCAATGTAAGAAGTAAATATTCCCAGTAGAAGGCAGCGCTTACCTACCGCCAGTGGCAATGCTCAGGGACACATGTTGAGCCCTGATATGTAACAAGCACTGTGCCCGGTTCTCTAAGAGCATGCTTCCTATTTATTTCTCAAATGTGGTGTTCTGTGATTTGGGGGCCTGACAGCTCCTTACCCTAAGGAGCGCCCCGTGCCTGCAGAATGTTTACCACCCTTGTACTCTACCCGTCTGTCAGCAGCACGCCTGCACTTACAACAATCAGAGGAGACCCCAGACATGTCAGTGTCTCTCTGGGGGCAAAACAGCTCTTTCCCTCCAGCTAAAAACCAGTTGTAAAGTATCAGTCAGCATTTTCACGCTGCTCACCTGCTTAGAACCCCACGGACTCCACAGTGTCCGACGTCAGCTGCCTTCCAGTGGGCTCCACCTGCTTCTCACCCCCTGCAGCTGCCCACACTCAGCCAGCACACAGAACCGTCTTCTCCACGGTCCTTCTACCCGGGGGTTCGCGCTTCAAGTGAACTACCCCCACAGGCGTGTCCTTACTCCCACCTAAAATGACCCTTCATCCTGTGACCACTACCAAACTACAAAAATGTAGTTTTTAGAAGATTTTTATATTCGTTTTTTTATTTTTTAAAGAGAGTACAAAATAGTATTAAAACAGAAAAAGTACAAGCGATACACAACTTCACTAAACAAAGTAATAAGAATTTCCCAGTATTTGTTGTAATGCAGTGTTGTCTTCAAATTAGTTGTTCATATTACCAGGTATATGCATGCAAAATTGAAAGAAGAAAAAAAGAAATAAATATATAAGAAATTAAGAAAGAAAAAGGGACAAAAATTTAAAAAGAGACAAAACAAATTAACCATTAACTGCTCCTTTCCATAGGCCAGCTGAAATCCACAGTACGAATGTCCAAACCACCACACAGATACCTCTTTCTCCCACTCCCTCTGCTGTCTTTCTCCTCAACTCAGTACTTCGTTCCTTCTGAACAGCTTCCTTCCCTTTCCCCAGTACCTAGCGGACCCTTCGGATTTCATTTTCTCTTTCAGGCTCTCACGCTAAGGAGACAACACGATGTTTGCACGCGCGGGTCTGATTTATCACACTTGAGACTACGGTCTCTAGTTGCATCCACTTACCAATAAAAGTCTCGAAGTTATCCTTTCTGTAGCTCTCCTAAGCCCTATCTGAATGCTCGCTCAGGACTTCGGACACCCGAGCACTGGGAGTCCGCAGGGTTCTAAGCAGGTGAGCAGCGTGAAAATGCTGCTGACCGACACTTTAAAACTGGTTTGTGGCTGGAGGGAAGGAGCTGTTTTGCCTCCAGAGAGACACTGACATGTCTGGGGTCTCCTCTGATTGTTGCAAACTGCAAGGGTGCTGCTTTTTATAGCTGAGTTCCACTCCATTGTGTAAAAATACCACATCTTCTTTATCTGCTCTTCAGTGGGTAGATAAACTGAAGCCCTTAATACCGACCACATTAGCTATGGCAAACTGCGCTGCTACAACCTGGGTGCACATACATCACTGGGGACTGAAGTCTGCAGTTCTCCAGCAAAAATGCCAGGAGGGGAGAGGCTGGGTGAATGGAAGCCTCAAGCCTAGCATTCTGAGGAATCTCCACATTGCTTTTCACCACATGTAACTCTTTTAAGCCCTCCCAGAGGGTTCCTTCCCCTTAGTGACTTTTTCTGCCGTCCTCGGCAGAATCACCTGTCTGCTGCTGTGCCCTCCCAGCACACTGTATCTCCTTCTCTTTCTACCTTTATTTTACGGCCACCTGTTTCTAAGTCGTGAGCCCTTGATAAAAGAGAACATACATATGCACAGTAACTCGCAGGAAACAGGGCCTACAGCAGGCCTACGGCAAATGTTTGCTTGCTAACAGGTTCATTCAACGAATATGTATTGAGCTCACACCACATGTGCAGCAGGGAACAGGAGAACAAAGTGCCCGTGTGATGGTGCTCACAGCCTAGACATGCATCCACCACACGTGCCCTGTGCTGTAAGGGCGCCGTCCCTGGTGGGGAGACTATGCACTGTGCCCCCACCCTGAGTATGAGAGTGGGACAGACCCAGAACAAGGGGACCAGGCTGCTGAAAGGCGAACTCGCCGTGCAGTGCCCCCCTAACATGCATGCAACAGGGCTGCAGCCGCTGGGTCCTAACCCTTGCAGGTGATTCATTCTCCAGAGCTCTGAGTCAGGAAGAAGCGGATGTATAATAAAAACCTGACTGTTAATCAAAGGAAGGCAGGGGGCAAAGAGGAAGTAACCTGAAATGGTCTGGAAACTGTGTCCCTGTGACTACTCCTCTAGGGAAGTGGAGGAGAGGATGACACAGAACCAGGGTCACAAGGAAACCACCTGGCACCTACTACTCCCGGCCACTCCACTGGGACCAGTGATGTCTCCGGGGACTATGAGTCCCTCAGCCTGTGGCCCCAGCACCTTCTTCTAGTAACCACTTTGGCATTCAAAGTCCAAACATAGCAAAGTTAAATAAACAATAAGGCTCAACCACATTTTGGCTGCCTTGGAAAGCAATGGCTGTTTCCCAGGCAGGCTGAGGGGCAGAAGCCCAGCTCACACTGCCAAGAATACCTGAGGATTAGGGGTGTTAGCCTGGAGGAGGGTAGAGAAGGCACAAAGGCCCTGAGTTTTAGGGTAGGTTCCCTACACGTACAGCCTGCAGTGAGAACTGTCCCCGGGACTCACTGGGGGAGTGGAAGGGAGCGTGGGATGCAATCTGTGACAACAACCACAGGTCGGCAAGAAAGGAGTCCCAGAGAGAGACTGCTGCAGCCTCACCCCTCAGGGGACTCGGCCAAGAGCCGTACCACAGAGCTAGACCCACCTCGCGGCCAAGGACAGCCTCACACAAGCCTTGGTCCCTCGCTCACTAGTCAGCTTCTGAGGGGGAAGGGCGCTCCTGTCAGCCAGGGCCAGGCTGCCAAGCGGGGCCAGCTGTGCACCATCACCAGCCAAGCCCCGCACTGAGCAGGGCCCATGGTGCCCACCATGCCTTACCTTTACACATAAATCCTGGATGGGGAAAGGCCAACACCACAGAGCCTGGCAACTGCAGGGCCTACAGCCTCCTCAGAAACCCTTGTCCCACAGTGTCTCCTTTGTGAAGCAAAACAAAGTGAGCTTTGACAGGACCATCGGCCAGGCCAGCCATGGGAGTGAGTGAGGTTGGGGGTGGAAGTCACTTCCCAGAGTGGCGGACTGACCCCAAGCCCTTGGCACAGGCTGCCCTGTGGAAGCCACAGTGTAGTAATGTCGCAACACCAGCACCACCCCCAGCAGAAAGGAAGCCAAGCCTGGGATCACAGGAGGGGGGTGCTGAAATGAAAAAGAATGGAGTAGGGAAGGAGTCCAGCTGGGAGAAGAAGGGGAGAGTGTGTCCCAGTCACAGGGGATGCCACCACCCCTCCTTCACAGCTACACTTCCGGCTCACGCCTGTCCACCTCTCTCCTCTAGGCACTGACCCCCTTTAGGAGCTGGGTGCCTCCCCAGATCTCCTCGTCCACCATGAACTGCTTTCCAGGAGAAACCTGTCAGACTCCCTCAGAGTTTCTGGGACCAGGCAGATTGTGCCTCATGCTGTGAATTCCCTCTAGGAAAGCTAATGAAGGGCAACATGCTTAGCCTTTCTCGGCTGCGTGGCTACAGCAGCCTTTCTGGCCACAAAGGAACAGCGGATGCCCAACCATCTGTGGTCCTGAGTGCAGCAGTTGGGAAGTGCCTGAGGACAGGACATGCTGCTGCTCAGAGGCGGGCGCTGACAGTGTACAGCTCGGACAAGGCCTACGACGGGGGCGGGGGGTAAGCTGGGCAGCCAGCTGCTAGGCCCAGATGCCCGGGGCCAGGAAAGGGGCATGCTTAGAAGCCAGGAGGCCTGCCTGGAGTGGTGGGGGCAGGGGCAACCCCCAAGGCCATCGTGGGCCTGTCCTAGAGCAAGCTCTTCATCCCACATGACTACCATACTGGACAACACAGATCTAGAATCAAAAAAGCAATAGTAGTACCAATATTAATAAAGCAGGAGCAAAACAGAGCTGACATTTAACAAAAGCATACCACTTTGCGGGCATTGTTCTAAGCATATCAGCTCATTAAACAGGCTCCACCATCGTGGATATATACTAAATCAGTCATATATATACACTATACACACTGAGTCTCTTGTAATGTAAAAGTATTACTAACTTCATTGGCCAGTCATGGCACCGCGTGCCTCTAATCCCAGAACTTGGAAGGCTGAGGCAGAAGGATTGCCATGAGTTTGAGGCCAGCCTGGGCTACAAAGTGAGCTCATGGCCTGGCTGAACTGCATAAGCAGACTGCTTCTCAGAAAAAGAAAAAAAAGCTAACTCTACTATACATTCTGACATCATGTGTTTTCTGTCAGTACTAAAATCTTAATCACCATCCATAAATTTTAGTGAAAAAAAAAGTCTTTATATTCAAAAAGACTAGGGACGTAAAACAGCAGAGTAAGCAGAAGAAAGGCAAGGACAAACCCTTTTCTTCAGCTTATGGCTCCTACTCCTTTCAACCCCTGGTTTAGCTTCCCTCTACCACAGAAGCCAGATGAAGGGTCAGTTTCCCTCCCTTCTTCGTTTCGGGTTTCTGCCTTTGCAACAGAACCCACCACCCCCGGCCCGCTCCCACCCGCACCCACAGTGCAGCCACAGAGCCACGGCGCAAACGTGGCGCGCGGCACTCACCTGAGCACATCTCGCCCTTGTAGCGGACGCAGGAGAAGTCATCGCACTCACAGTACTTGCCGGTGATCTTGCCGAAGTCACTGCTGTGGCAGAGGCACTGGCCACAGAGGCACTCGCCCCGCTGGCTGCACGCGGGCTGGCCCTCCCGGGGGCTGCACTCGTCCTGCTGAGCGGGCCGATAGTCCTCCTCGGAGCACTCGCACTGGGCCCCCAGCCAGCCGGGCCCGCAGTGGCACACCCCACACTCGAAGGTGCCATTGCCACGGTTGCAGCGGTGGCTGGAAGGCTCAGCGTAGGCCTGGCAGGCGCAGTCGCAGTCGAAAGTGACCTGGACGGTGAGGCTGTCCTTGAAGCCCACGGGCTTGATGGTGAAGACCTTCTCCTTCTCCTGCGGACAGCCACGCACCTTGGCCTCAATGCTGAAGCTCACCTGGACAGAAAGCAAGATGGCATTCGGACCCAGGTTGAGCGAGGCCACGGGCCAGGCCAGAGGAGAAGCTGTGCCCCGCCCTGCCAGAGGACGCCACAGTGGGTCTCCAGTGCTCCTGCAGTCGGGAACAAGAGCCCTGGTGTAGCTGCGATGTGTGACATATCTGGCGAGACCCAGAGACACAGTTACAGCCCAGAAACAGAAGGCTGTTTAGTACCACGTGTGAACTAAACCAGATTCTGTGGTCTTGTGAACACTTCAGCTCAAAGTAACTAAGCCAGTTGGGCTGACTACTGGATATCAACAGACCCAAGACACTGTGTTGTACCATGCTGTGCCACAGTGGACAGCCACAAGCTGAGGAGCCACTGTTCAGTTTCCACAGAACATTTCATTAAAGGCCAATACTGCCCACAGATGCTCCAAGGCAAGGCGCAGCCAGGGCCCCGCCTGCAGCTCCAGCCCCGCCCAGCCCGCCTCACCGTGTCGCCAATCTTGAGCCCCACACAAGACTTGAGGCCTGGAATGACTTCATTGTTGAGGCAGGTGGCGTTGAAGGACAGAGACAACTCTTCAGGGAGGTCACGTACTTCCAGCTCTACTTTAGAACGGATTTTCTGAACAGAAAAGAGAAAAAAAAAAGTTAAGGAAGTGAGCTAAAAGCAACAGGCAGGAGCCAATTCCATGCCGAGGAAACTGCTAGGCGGCCGAGGCCTCGCCCTGGCAGTGCTGGCTGCGGCTGTCTGCCAGCTGCCAAAGTGCCCTAGGAAACTGTTCCCCCTTCCTGTCCCCACTTGGGTCAAAATAAATCTGACTGAAACCTAGACCCTCCTGCAGGCCCTATGGACATGCAGCAGGAGTGCTGGTGCAGGTTACCCTGAGTAGCTGCACTTGCTATCTAATTTTTCACTTCCCTAAATTGGGCATGGTGGTGCACACCTGAAAGGCCAGCACTCTGGGAAGCTGAGGCAGGAAGACTCAAGCTGGAGTCCAGCCCAGATAACTTAGCTACTTAGATGCCAGAAGAAGAAAGGAGGGAGGAGGAGGAGGAGGAGAAGGAGGAGGAAGAGGAGGAAAAAGACGAGGAAGAGGAGGTGGAGGAGGAGGAGGAGGAGGAGAAGAAGAGAGCCAGCAAGATAGTTCAGCAGACTAAGCACCTGCTTAGGCAAGTGCAAGGACCAGAGTTCAATTCCCAGCACCACATGCTGTGCCAGGCCTGCCCCTAGGCGCGCTGGGCTAGCACTGAGTCTGGGCGCGGTGGCACACACCTGTAATCCCAGCACTGGGGAGGCTGAAAGCAGGAGGAACACTTCGAGCCCGAGCTGCCTAGTGATACCCTGTACCACATAAAGAAAGAAGGACAGAAGGAAAGAAGGAAGGAAGACGGAGGGAGGGAGAGAAGGAGGGAAGAAGGAAGAAAGGAGGGAAGGTCCTTCTCACCTTTTCAGGGTGAAAGTCCTAGGTCCCACGTCCAGTACAACAACAACAGCGCCCTGACCTTTCCCGTGGCTCCCTTCCACTCTGTCCTTGGAGCCTGGCCTCCCTCACTGCCTCCTACACCCGCTCCTTCTCTATCCAATCCCCAGACCCTCCACTTCGGCCCCTCCGTGCCAGCCATTCAGGGTCCCTGTTGTGCTCTGGCATTCCGCACTGGGTCATCTCTTTCTCCGAAGACCAAATCCTTTCCCAGTTCCTGCTCAGCCTCTGGGAGCCCACAAGGAAGACAGCAAAGGTCACGTGGGAACCAGCGGCCAGCACACCCAACTCTGAGCTCTGTGGCGCGTGTCAGGCCCAGAGGACACTAACCCCGTAAGCATTAACGATGAGCTGGAGGACATTGCTGGAATCCGCAGAGAGCACCCCCACTGTGGTCCCCGGGATGAGCTCACTATAGTTCTAGAAAGGAAAACAAAGATACTTGAAGTTTAGCGAAGGAAGGTAGTGAGGTCTCTGCAGCACATCAGACTGAAAGCCTTGATGCGAATATGCAGGAATATAGGGGAGCCACTATTAGGAATCTAGCCAGCAGTTGTTCAGTCCTGGGCAAAACTGCAGAAACCCTTCTATCCTCTCACCACACTGAGTTACCTCCGTCCATCACTGCAAACATCCACATCTTTCCTAGGAAGTTTGAGGGTGAGGGAAAAGGGTCACGGGAAGGAAACTTAGGTACCTGGGGAATGGGCTGAACCACTGCTTGGCCTGGACCGTTGCCTATGGTGGCATGGGTGGCACCCGGGATGAGCCCACACAGCACAGGACTTGCCCCCAAGAAGCCCCCAAGGAGGAGTTACCTGGTAGAGCCTCACTACATTTTCAGTCACTGCAAAGATCAAATTGATGTTATTCTGAGATAGCTTCTCAGTCATCAGCCCCAGAGAGGGGTAATCCTAGAGAAAGGGAAGATGTGAATGTTTTACAAGTCTGACCGAAATCTCTGCATTCTAGGCCTTTGATCTTGACTGACTGGGGTCTCAACCAACACAGCAGGGGCACTCTCGAGTTTTCACCCCGAGGTCAGATCAAGGCGCCATGGTTGGATTATACTCCGCAGCATATTCCTCAAGCGTTCCGGCGTTCACATCTAATTCCCACCACAAGGCGTCAGAAGACTGGAAACTTAATCTGACCGCGGGGCTTGGAGGCACAGCCCTCGGGGAGTGGTGAGGATCGGATATGGGGTCCCACGGCTCAATCCTGCTGCTCCACAGGAAAAGGGAGAGAAGTCAGAAGAGGCAGGCGTCACTCTGTGTTCTCTGGCTGTGCCATCTGACGCCTGCACCGCGTTGTAACGCTGCCAGCGAGGAGACCATCACCAGGCGGGGCTCCTCCACCTGCACCTCCAGAACACTGAGCCAACGTCAACTCTTGTTCATAAATCCCCCAGCCTGTGGTGTCATGTGCACCAGCAACCAAAAGGGGGCTCGTGCGTGAATAGGAAGGATAAAGCGGCAAACTGGCCCAACGGTGAACTGCAGGTGAAGAGGCTCCAGCTGGCGGCATCAAAACTAAGCCCCCCCCCCTCCCACTCTAATTCAGTGCAGTCACAGCGCGAGCGCTTCTCACCTTGGGCACCAGCTTGGCTTGGCTTGGCTGTCTCCGAGACGCTCACGAGCACCTCGGCCCTCCTCCTGGGGCCTCCACCAATACTACAGAGACCATTTTCCCTCAGTAACTGCAAGGGGCACGATACTCCAAGACCTGCTGCCCCGCCGGCCCCACCAGAGGCCCTCGGGCATGTGCTGGAGGCTTGACACTTCCAGTAGCACTGACGAAGGCAGAACCAGTGACAACACGGGCCACAGCCGAGACAATTTCCAGTAGCTGTGCCGGTTGTACCCCACATGCGGGTGTCCTGTTGGCAGGACAGGGCTGCCATCTTCACAGTCACCCAAAGGTATTCGCTGGGCGAGGACAACCTTAGCCATAGTGGGCTACAGCTATGGGTGACGCCGGGAATCTTACCATGGTAGTGGAGGCAGAGTAATGATTGTCACTGCCAATGTGACACTCCCCGTCATTGGGCTGGACAATGCCGGCCAGCCGGCCATCCAGCGCTATATGGGTCTTGGCATCAGTAGTGAACACCAGCAGGTGTGACGCATCGTTCCTCCAGCCAATCTTTTCCTGTTTAAAGGCAAAGGAGACAACTTCAGCCACGTCTCTAGTACAGACTAAGGAGCCAAGGACTGACCCGCCCCAAGGGAGAAGAAGTTCATCCAAGTGCTAGAAGTCCAGAGTAGAACGTCCCAGTTCAGGGGTTTGTGTTCTCTTTGGACAACAGTCTCACAGCTGATTAGTTCAACCGGTCAAATGACACCTCAACTCCAAACGTAATTCTTCAATGCCAATCATGTTGCCCATCTAGAAACCCACTTTCACTCACAGAACAGGACTAGGAGAAATCTCATGGACACATTTGCTTTCTCTGCTAATGTTGCATTAACTAGCCTTGAGTCTGAAGTAACTCTGGAGAAGCTGGGAAGGCACCACCCCCCTGAGAACGTCTAGGCCAGTCGGCTTCCAGGAGATGCCAGCTTTGGCCAGGAGTGAATTAGAAGCAGAGGCCACATATGTGAGGCAAGTTACTATCCACAGTAAAATTCTGCTTAGACCTCATCTCTTTCTTCCCCCAGACATCCGCAGGATGAGCCTCCTGCCTCCACGCCGTGCTCTGTGGTCTGTCTGGTGCCCCACACTCACCTCACAGACTGTAGCCTGCATGATGGCATCGAAGCCACCCTCCGGGGCATCCCGGTTCCGTGACACGCTCTGTCTCCTCACCTCCTCATTGAAGCGGTTCATCTGGTCAGTCAGTGTCAGCACATGCTTGTAGCCAAACATGGGCAAACACGGGATCTTCATACTGTGTAGGGATGGGAGATCACTTAAGCAGACACGCCGACGGGGAAGACAGCAATGGGGGGGGGGGACCAGGAGGGGAAAAGAGAGGCAAGCATGGGCGGCAGCAGACCCCTCAAGCTACCTGAGGGCCTCACAACAACCTAACCTGAGGGGTAGGAGGGCGGGCTGGGAGACAGACACCTGTGTACAAGTACCAGCCACGGAGCCCCGGGCACGCCTCTCTGAGCTTGGCCTGGACATCAGGCACCTACCTCGGGAGCACGGTCATGAGGATGAATGAGTAAAACACACCAACAATGAAGCAAGAACTGTTGCTATCACCTTGATCAACACTTCTCTAAGTAAAACTGAAGCAAACACCCATGAAGAAGTGAAGCCCCTTTAGCCACTAATGAATGAACAGAACCGTCAGACGGAAGCATGGCTGTTTCCAGACTCAAGAGTTCATTTAATTACTAGTTGATGTGTTTACCACCCACACTAAGGTGTAAAAGCTACACTGTGAAAGCTGAAAAGCTAAAAAGTAAATTCACATCTTCTTGGGCTTTGTAGCCATCCTTTTAAATTACCATAACACATGAATTTGCACAGTCCCTATCATTTAAGTAAAGTCATTCAGCTCTAAGTGAAACAGGGGCTGGCGAGATAGCTCAGCGGACTAAGCACCTGCTTAGGCAAGCGCAGCAACCAAGGTTCGATCCCCCACACCACATGCTGCACCAGCCCCAACCCCCTGTGCTGAGCTGGCCACCAAGTCCAGGCAGGGGGCACATGCCTGTAATCCCAGTGCTGGGGAGGCTGCAAACAGGAGGACCACTAAGAGTCCAAGCTGTGGAGTGAAACCCTGTACCAAATGCATTGAAAAAAAAATGTGAGACAGAAGCACAGAGCTGGAACCCCTGGAGGTGGAACTTCTACCCGGCTCTCTCCCCACCATCACCACCAAAAAAACTCAAGGTATAAATTTATTCACTTACATGCTAACAAAAGATTCAACAATTGTCCTTTCCACTCTTACATTCCCCTACGGTTTAATCTCTTCTGTTCTAACCCTGCAGAATCCATGCCTTTGATGATGAGAACAGTGACGACAACAATCCTTCCAAGTGTGTACTTCCTCTGCTTATTTAGCCATAAACTGCCTCTGCCTTCGGCCTCATTTCCTGCCCACGATGCTCACAGGTCTTTTCCCAGGCCCCCGGCACCCCACCAGCTAGGCAGGCTACTCCTTTGCCAGGTGGGGGGCCAAGGCAGAAAGGAGCTACAGTTTGACCAGGCAGTGTCTGCTAAAACATCCCTCAAGCTAGAGACGGGATCCAGGCTGTGGGCCGAGGGGAGCAGGGCTCCCCAGCTTCGGGAGCAGGCACTTACTCATAGCAGGGGTTGGTAAGGGCTTCCGGCGGGGAGATGTACATGTACGGGGACACGGGTTTGTCCACGAAGGCCCCGAAGCCGATCCGCAGGTTGCTGGTAAGCTTGCGCATCTCAGAGGCCAGCTTGGTGCCCAGATTCTGAATGCTCCGCAGGTCGTCCTTCATGGAGTAGGACAAGTCCATGAGGTAATAGATGTCCACGGGGTAGTCCTCCACCTGCCGCACACGGACAGAGAACTGCTTCGCATCATCTGGAAAGCAGAAAGATGTCAGCTGTTTCTCTTCTCTTCCCTTTGAAGACTGGATAAGGTGAGCTGGACACACCTGGGATGAAGGGTCTGCTTGATCAAGCTGAACCTGGAAGCCCTTCGTCCCTCCTCTCCCTCTACAATTCTCTCCTCTCCTAACCTCTTGACCCTCCTATTTCAACCTGTCCTTCTCCATACTAAGGTTTTCCTTCCTAAGTCCCCGTCTGTCTAATCATCCGGGTCCAGAGTCCCACACTCAGACTCAGTAAGAGGCAGGAGCTGCCCCTGCTCTTGTCTGCATCCCCCAGCGCCCCACACCCTCAAAGCCCAGTCGGCCCTCCCAGGTCACTGTCCCTTAGCCTAATGCTTCTGTCTACAGAGCTTTGGTCCCTACTTTGCCCACCACTATGCTCCTGCCCTGGTGGTTCAAAAAGAGCTCACACCTTGCTCTCTCACCCTGGATCACATCTGCACGTCAATACCGAGGTGTAGGTCAGGTGAATTGGGCCTGAGGCGAGGAGGAAGCACTTCCCAGCGCACCACTACGTCAGAAGCGCTGAAGAACTTTCCCAGGGCCAAGTGAGCTTCAAGCTCGGTCATCCTGATTCAAGCCCTAAGAGTTCCAGGTTCCCCTTGTCTTCATTCTCCGCTCCCTCCCCATCCTTCTCTTCCCATCTCGTCCCCATTCTGAGCTAATCATATTTCCTGCCAGACCTTGGCTGTAGCTCACCTACCCCAGTCTTTACCTGCATGAGTCGCGTCCCTACCTGGCCGTAACCGGACAGCAATTCTCTGCGGACTGACTTGAGTAATCTGAGAGCTGTCTCCCGAGCCCTTGCTGCTGAGCGGCCTGGCTTCCAAGACCTGGACCTCACTGACCGGGAACTCAATGGACTCCGGAGCACAGTTATCCGCCAGCAGATTTTCCCTCAGGTTACAGCGCGGTGAGCCCAGAGGCAGGTCCTGTAAGACGGGAGCCCAAGAGGAGGCCCTGTAATCAGGTCTGGGACAGCTCTGCGCTCCTGCAGGCCCTGCCGTCCCCTGTCAGCTTTGAGCTTACCCCGTACTTTGGAGCTAAGCCAACATAAATGACCTGATGTGGTTCAGGGATAATCCCTAGGTCTCCGTATGCAAAGAGGAAGCTTGGGACCAGGGAGACATCCCAGAAGTCTAAGCACTGCCCGGCAGGCACAAGGACCCAGGTTCGAGCCCTGGTACCCCAACCCAGTCTGGTAGTGCATGCCTGTAGCTGCAGCACTGGGGAGGCTGAGACAGGAGGATTACTATGAGTCCAAGCTGCATAGCAAGACTCTGTACCAAATAAATAGATTTTTTTTTTTTTTTTACTTTTTTTAAAAAAAGAAAAAGGAGGAGCCAGCAAGATAGCTCAGTGAACTAAAGCCTCTGCTTAGGCAAGCTTAGGCAAGCTCAGGAACCAGGTTCAATCTCCAGCATCACAGGCTGTGCTAGCCTCGCCCCCTGGACAGGGTGAGCCAGCCACACAATCCAGGCAAAGTGGCGCATGCCTATAATCCCAGCACTGGGGAAGCTGAAAACAGGAGGATCAGTATGAGTTTGAGGTACATAGTAAGACCCTGTAACAACCAAACACTATTTTAAGAAAGAAAAAAAAAAGAAAAGAAGAGAGGGAATGAGGGAGGGAGGGAGGGAGGGAGGGAGGGAGGGAGGGAAGAAGAGAGAGATACTGGGCATGGTGGCGTGAGCCTGTAATCCCTGCACTTGGGAGGCTGTAAACAGGAGAATCGCTACGAATCCAATCTACGCAGTGAGACCCTGTGGACCCTACAGACCCTTACTAAAATAAAAAAGAAAGAAAGGAGTCCCTGTTCCAGACTTGATAGCTTTATTAAAAGAGAGCCTGTATAGTAAGATGCCTGTTGGATGTATTTTTCTCTTTTTTTTTTTTTTTTTTTTTTTTTGGCAGAACCAGGGATTACACTCACTCAGGTCCCTGTGCTTGCCAGGTAAGTGCTTATTCCACTGAGCCATCTCCCTGGCCCTGGATGCATTTTTCAAATGGAAATGCAACTCATTTGTGGAGCTCAAGATCCATTTAGTGGCTCTCAGTCATCATTTCATTAAGTAAAATGAAATAGAATAATACCAACATATATAAACAGCAAAAGTGTTATTTTGTAAAGCTTTCACTTACTGGGATGTAACACATAATGGACAGTGACACACGCTGAGTAACCTTCTGAAGGGCAAGGGCAAGGTCCTTGGAAACTGCCGTGCCAGGTCCAGCCAGGCTGTGCCATCCGTGAGGACCGAGACCGTGCTTGTCTTGCCCCCTTTCTCCTCCCAGCACCCACCCTAGGACCGCTGACAGGTGGTGGGGCGGGGCAGACAGGGATGGAAAAGGACAAGGGATTAGGAGCAGACTGACCCTAACTGAACCCCAGCACTGCCACTCACTACCCGGCTTCAAGGTTCCGGCAAGCCACCCAAACTGTCCAAGCACAGAAGGGCCAGGTTTCAGCCCACGTACCTCGCGCACCTCCCCAATTGCTGGATCACCTCCACTTCCTGGAGAGACATGCGCTACTAGTACCATTCCCCATTAGTCCTATTTTGGAAACCGGGAAAGCGCGGCCTAAACAGTTGCCTTCCCGCTGCCTATTTCAAAGGGTTGGTCAGGGAATAAGAGGAGACTGAAGGCGACATGTTTTAGAAATACAAGATCTCTATACCAGCCAAATACATTCAAGTATATGACTCTCCTTTGGATACACTAGAAACAAATCAAAATAAGTAAGCACAACTCTCCTGCAAGTATCACATAATTGCTGCGCTCACTGCAGGTTCATCCCTGGGCTGCAGCAGGGGAGGCCGGCCTGGGTACCTCACTCCAGAGAGCCGCCACAACGTCTCCACCAGGAATAGGTTCACCACCTCGCTTGGCTGACCTGCTGCACAGTAATCCAGACAGTTTCACTTAGTCCCTCTGGAGACACTGCATATAAGCAACCATTTGAACATGCAGAGAAGCACGGACAGGACAAGAGGCAAGAGAGAAGAAAAGCACCTCATCTCTGTTGCTAGTCGGGCTTCATTGTGTACTAGGAGAAGAAAGCTCTTAAAATTACCCTTTTGGTCCAAAGTGTTTTGTAAACAATGACACAACTCTCAAAATGGACATATTTGTAAGTAGAAAAAAACAGCAGAAAAGCCAGAATACAAAGATGTTAGCAACTAAAAAGAAGCTATCTAAACCTTTCCCCCGTGGTTGTGGACAAGAAGATGAGAAGGAAGAGCTGCTGGAGTCTCCTTCCTGCGCCCCGTCTTTGCACATCCGACTGTGTGGGAGCGGGCCCTCCTTCCGAGATGTCCTCCTCAGTCCTAGACACAGTCTCCAGTACCTCTCTCTGCCCTAGGTGGCCAGATACAGCACCTGGGCCGTACTCATACTAATAATTTCTTGGGTTTTAGCCCCAGTTTAATTGGCTGTTCTGTATTTCCCTGGGAAGTTCAACTCCACTTCTATTCACCCTGACCAACAACCAGCCCCTTCAGTTAGCAATGTTTGTCCAGCCTGCCTTCGTGACACGGGTTTGCTGAACAAGTCTGATGCAACAAGTCCAGGGTCCGTCCTGGAAACCTTTATTATTATCAAAGCCTTCAGCCAATCCTCATCATCACAACAGTGGGAGAGCTCAGGCTCCAGCACAGCGCCCCTGAGGCCGAGACTACAGGTCCACGCTGCACCAACCTGCAGTCTTCGCTAACTGTACAGACCAGAGACAGCCCCCACCCCAACCCGGGGCACCACATCTCGCTCTATGGAGAACACACCCTATGCAGATCCGCCCAAACCCCACACTCATTCACACTGGCTGTGTTTTCCTATCACCCAGCCAAGCACTCTCCCCACACACCCAAAAGCCACTGTCCTGAGTAACAGGGGAAAACTGAGCCCAACCAGTTGTTTTTCCAGGCACTGCCAGCATTGCTTGCAACAATCAAGGCAGGGGGACAGGGGCCCTGAGGTGCACCCAGCCCCACCCTGAGGTTTGAAGTCAGCAGCTGACCTGTGAGCAGTTAACAGTGGCCCGCACGGGGCAAGTGCTCTCTTAGAGAAAAGACTGCCTCTTTCCTCCCTGGAAGACACGACTCTGAGGCACACCAGGGCCCCCCTCCACCTGCCGCCTCCCACCAGTCGTGGCTGCGGGCATTCACGAAGCCCTGGGCTTCCTCTGCTTTCACATGTATATTCCACACTCCAGGGAACCTCCCGCTAGGCTTCCTGTCTCCCCCCTTAGCTTTCTTTGGTCCTAGCAGTACCCATATCCCGACTGCCTTCCATTCCTAGGCTGGTCCCACCAGTACTTTCACCCTCCCCCAGCCCCTCCCCTGCCCCTCCTGCCTTCTTCCCGGACTCTGCACCAGTCACCTTTTCTCTTGCTCTGTACTGAAAAGGAGGGAATGCAGGTGAAGATACAGCCTCTGAGCGGCGTCCAGGCTTCGCTCTGCTCCCCCTGCACTGCAGTAAGCCTCCAGCCACCCAACCGCAACTAGGCGCCCTCCAACCCTGTTCCCTCTTCTCCAGATTCCTGCTGCAGAAATGCAGCTTCCTTGTTTAAAAAAAAAAAAAAAAGCTTGATATCACAGTGATGACCAAGGCGGGAGGATGCAGCGGAGGAGAAGGGAGGAGGAGGGAAGAGGCTACATCACCATGCCTGGGCAGCCAGCTCAGCCCGAGGGGAGAGGCACCGTGGGGGCGGAGGACGCGCCCTTCTCCCTCCCCCGCGACCCCAGGGACCAGCTCATTTGTTGAGTGAAGTCAGTGTGGCCCAGATGTTGGGCAGCCGCCTCTGGAAGCAGGTCTCCAGGCTGGAGAATCACACGTTAGGCATGCCCCCAGCTCTGGCAGCTCTCCTGTTGGGGATACAAACACAGCCTCGCAGTCCGTCCCTCCCCAGGCTGCCGGAGAGGTTGCCTTTTTAGGAAACCCATCAGATCAGGAAGAGAAGCAGACGCAGAGAACAAGGGCCCACCTGGAGCTGTCCTAAAGCTGTGGAGGGCCAGGCCTCCCTGCTAGACACACAGAAGTCTCCAGACCCTGGGGAGCAGCCAGGCCAGGAGTCAGGTAGCCACCTGCCTGTGGGCAGCCGGTGACTCAGCCCCAAACCCCACCATCGCTGGAAGCTGCCCAGCCACGTCCGCCCCGCCCATCACTACCAGCTCTCGCCAGCTCCAAATTCCCATCAAAGCCACAAACATAGCCATTTCCCAGACACACTCATTCCCTAGGGCCTCAGACACAACAAACCCTCAGCCCAGACACAGCTGGCCCTGTCGTGTCACCCTTCCCTCCTCAGCAGTGGACACACCTCCTTCTCTCAGTGACACCTAGAAGGAAGAGGAAAAGACAGAGAGAGAGAGAGAGAGAGAGAGAGAGAGAGAGAGAGAGAGAGAGAGAGAGTTCCAATCATAAGAGGAAGAGAAAAGATCCACTGAAATACACCACACACAAGTGCAAGACTCCCATTTGTCTGTTTTAAAATTCCAGGGGGAAGAAATAAGCAAGTATCTCCTCCTTTCTCAACCTGAGTCACCTGGAATGTTCTTCTCCAAGGAGGAGCCAGCAAAGGGTACTACTACTGGGAGCAGTGACTACAGCAAGGTCAGAAGTCCACGCAAGTTGGTTAGGGTAGGGAACCGCAATGGACTGTGAGTGGTGTTTGTCTGTCTGTTTTAAGACAGGGTCTTGCTGTGTAGTGCACACTGGCCTTGAACGCCCTTATGATCATCTCAAGCGCATGGTGATCCTCCTGCCTCAGCTTCCCAAGAGCTGGGCTCACAGTCAGGTGCCACCACAACCAGCAATGTCTCCAGGACACCTCCCTTTCACCCAAAACTGGAAAAGATTCATCCCAGCCTCACTCAAAAGGGCTAAGACAGCGTGCATTTGGAAGGGAGAACGCCACGGGTCCGTTGCTACACAAAAGCATCAAAGTCTGTGGAAACAAGGTAAAAGTCCGCGTCTCACCTCATCTGAACACCAGGCACACGCAGGACTCACAGCCAGGCACTGCTGACAAGAGCTCACACCTCGCGTGGTACAGATGTTGGATCCTGCGACAGAGGAGAAAAGGCATTAGTCCCCGACCTCTCACTCCACATCTCTGGCCCCAACTTTGCCCACTTTCCTGAACACCCATATCTACAGCTCTCAGGCACACAGAGCATGTTCTAACCATACCATGAACATTTACCAAACGCAAGCTATTGGTAAGGAAGAAAAATAAGGCCACAGCAATGGCAAGTGACGAGGCAAGAGTGAACCACAGAAGGAAATGGTGTGATGCCAACCTGTAAGTGAGAACCTGAGACCCAGCGCAGTCACAACATGTCGTGTCCAGTTACCTTGGCGGTGCACAGGGCTCAAGGCCAGCACACCAGCATGAACACACAGCCTAAGTTTTGTGGGTGCAGTGGGCAGGACAACTTTGGGGGAGGTGCAGCACTGCTTCCTGGGGGACA
This sequence comes from Octodon degus, assembly GCF_000260255.1. NCBI lineage: Eukaryota > Metazoa > Chordata > Mammalia > Rodentia > Octodontidae > Octodon > Octodon degus. Next base: position 1,187,185 of record NW_004524609.1, on the reverse strand, counting down.
GCAGACCTTCTGAAATCTTGTTTTTATAAATACTCAGAGCTTGGAATTCAGTGTGAGATTCTCCAGGGAGGACCAAGGAAATGTTAAAAACAATGTTGACTGTACCGGCTAGAAGAACCGGAACTTGGGAGCTGGAAGGGAGGTCTGTGTTTGGATTCTGCATGCCCGTGTCACTCGCGCATGGCCCCGGGCAGCTCCCCTGATCTTCAAGAGACAACACAGTCATCTCCCAAGGTCTGTGCAAGAATCCAACGAGGCAAGAGGGATGCTACAAGATGTCTTTCAAATGTGAACAACCCTCATACTGACAAAGGGCAGAGAAAAGGCGGGGGATGGACAGGGGGCATGAGCAACTGGGGGAACACCACAGCCCTAAAGCCTGGCCAGGAACAACACCCAGGTACTTTCCCGGAAGCTGTGGTCACTCCTGCTCCTGGCCTCAGCCACCCTCTTCCCACAGTGACCCAGGAAGGAGGCGCTCTTCAATACAAGGAGCAGGCGAAGGAAGACCCTGTCTTCCCCATGGCCCCTGTTATGCTTGCAGTTCCCTTCTCCAATTTTCTACAGGGATTCCTTTGACTCCAGCTGTTAAGACCAGCAAATCTTCCCGGGGAAATCATCCTGTGTTAGACTTTTCCCCAACCCCTCCAAACTTCTCATCTAGCCAAATATCTATTTATTATGGTGTGCCGGAATTCCCCTCATCCCAATACTTGGACAAAAACACATTCAGAAAATGACCTAGGGATTGTCTGTACCTTTGTTTGACTTCTATTAATTACACTATTTTATAACCACATAAGAATGAAAGGCAACTGTCGAAACTCAACAAGCATGGAAACGACCCCTTGAGAGCGAGATCTATGATCTTCATCCCCCAAAGACACCAGTGATTTCTGACTGGTAGAAAATGCAGCCCCCAAAGGTCAAAGTTAATGGCTTTATGGAATATTAACTAGCTCTAAATCCATTAGCTAACTCGTTTCTGCACTTCTTTATGGCCGGTTACAAATCTTCTTTCCTAGCATTGCTTCTAAGCCAATCCAAACGTCTTGCTGGTTCCCTCACTAATCAACTGAATCAAATCTTTGACACACGTGCACTTTGTATTTGTATAGAAATCAGACTTTAGCTCTTTGAAATGGAACTTTAAGGGGCTAGGGATAGCGTTCAGAGGTAGAATGCGTGCTTGGCACACACAAGGCTCTGGGCTCAACCCTCAATGAGAAAGAAGGAAGCAAAGGAGAGGAGGAAGGAAGGAACAAATGATGGAAGGGACGGAGCGAGGCTTTCCAAACAGAGGACCTAACAGAAAAGGCACAGATACATCTTAGCTGGGCATGTATTCTGGGTGACTTACTTCACTTCTCTCAGCCTCGTTTCCTTCAGTGCTAGTATTCCTGCCATACTGCAAGCATTTAAGTAGCATTTGCCTCACGGGGCTACCACCAATATATCTAACTCTCCTGCCAGCTGCCCTGCCTTGCCCGGACCAGCCCTGGTCCTCCCTCAAAGGTGGTAATGAGTAAGTATTTGTTGGAGTCAACTGAAAGGCAGTGAACTATTTCAATTTTGTTTTGTTTTTAAACACTGGGTCTATTTCTAAACACGATACATAGAATTCTAATATAGAGTGTGGCCATGACTTCTTCAATTTCAATTTTCATTTCTCACTCCAAAGCACTAGGTTATTGCAGAATCCTTGAGGCACCTCCTACAAGCTCCAGGTTCCCTCGGAGCCTTGAGTCTGCTGAAGACCTTTCTCAACTCTAAAATACCCAAATGGGATTGCAACAGGATGCTGCTACAAAGCCTCGAGTAACTTCTGCAGTTCCACACTGAGCTGACCACACCTTAGCGTGTATGCACAACCACGGTGGGCTAGGAATTATGGCACTGGTGCCAGGCCTGGTCCCCAAACATCAAAATCACCTGTCAGGCGGGGCAGCCCTCAGTCACGCAGTGCTGTGACAGAAGAAAGCTAGCTGGTCTTCCCAGGGCTGCCAGACTTGGGATGTCTTCACCTTCAGAACCCCGAGTACAACCTAAGGCTTCTCTGGGCAAAGGCTGCCTGGCCCCATCCCAGCCCCCAGGCAAACATGGCCAAGGCCTCTCTTACTTCCCTGTGGGCAGAGTTCTGAGAGGAGTTTCCACGGGGCTGGCATCCACGGGGTGACACTGGGCAAAGACCCCTGAGGCACAGTTAGGGAACAGAAGCACAGGTGACCACCAGAGAGGTAAAAGACAGGAGGAAAGAACCATTGGATTGGTTTTGAAAACTTTCCCAGTCTATGCTCTTATCCAGCCATTCATTCTTAAATTAGCATCTTCTTCAGTCCCTGACTTGCAGCCACAATGCAAAACTGGCCAGATGTTTAAGAACATCAGGCCCCTCCCCATGCGCCAACAGGGCCCCTCCTCAGCAGATGAGCTGTGCACTGAGGTCTGGGCTTCAGGAACTCACGCCTGGAGTCGCAGCTGCCCAGCCCCCTTGGCCCCTTCCTTTTAATGAATCACAGGTTGCTTTCGTGAGAACCAGCAACCTCCCCCATAAATACCCTCAACCCAGTCTTGCCACCAAGGGGAGTTTCCCTGGAACACAGTGGCTGAAAGGGACTGAGTCAGACGTCTCCAAAGGAGACGCAGGCTGACACAATGAGCTGCTGCTCCAGAGCGGCCCCTCCCTCCTGAATGTGGAAGGAGCATGGGCCCCCCTTCAGCCATTCATACAGCTGCTCCTGCTCAGCCTCTGGGGCCCAGATGTGGTCCTGCTGCAGAAGAGGGGTCCTCTACTGAGTGTCACCGAAGAAAAGAACTGGAGAAACCCTACGCCACTCTCTTCTAACCGTGCAGCCAGAGCAGCGGAGCAAGGCGGATGCGCCTGGTCTGCGCAGGGTGGCTGTAAGCATGAAGTGGTGCGAGCCGCGCGACAGCCCGGGACACAGCAGCTGGGGCGCAGAAGTGCTCACGGAATGCTGCTACTGCTGCTCCTATTTTTTGTAGTTTCTGCTCGCAACCTTAATGTCAAACTGTTGAGCACAAGTGAGGGTTTTAATTTTCTCAGTATTTTTTGAAGATACCGTTTTATAGAACACGAGACACAAAGCTAAGTATGCCCTGAACAGGGTGAGTAAGTATGTCAGTGTAGACGCTGTATCAGGGTAAGGTAAAACGACCAACTTGCCCAAACTGGCTTCAAACTGGCGTTAGGAATAATAGGTTCAAAGGTCCAATCTAGGGACCAGGCACGGTGGTGCATGCCTGTAATCCCAGCACTCCCAAGGCTGAGACAGGAGGATCACCATGAATTTGAGGCCAACCTGGTGTACACATATGCAGTGAGTCCAAGGTCAGCATATACTACATAGTGAGACCCTATCGCAAAAAAAAAAAAAAAATCCAATCCAACAGCCAACCATATTGTTCAGTGGGACAGCACCAGCCTGGCAAGTACAAGGTCCTGAATTAGTTCCCAGTACCAAAAAAATAAAATCCAACCTAGCGAGGATAGCCAAGAAATGAAGTGCAACCGAAAAAGAGACAAAGCCAGCCAAGAAGCATGCCTGGAAAGTAGCAGTGGAAGGCTGTGGTTTGGCAATCGGTCTGATTCACAGTCACAAGAGAGATGGAGGGTGGGGAAACTAGAGGAGAAAGAAGAGGAAACACAGTAAGGGAGAGGACGTCAACTACGTCAGGGCAGACTATTTTGAGGACAAGCTGTTCAGTGAGACAGGATGTCAGGACGCAAGGACAAGGCCAGGGGATTTCAGGAAAGAGTAAGTTAGAGTCCGTGGTACTCACTGGGAGAGCAGGAGGTCTGTCCTGCAACACTGCGGACAGCTCTCTCCTGCTCGGCCAGAGAGGCTCCTGGCTGGATCCTCTGACCCCTGGCCGCAGCCCAGACAGGCCCACCAGGACTCTGGGTGATTCAGTGCTTGAGCTCTCATCGCAGTCACCTGGCTGCGTGAGTCACACAGCACGGACGGCTCACGTTAGTGGCCCTGTGTATACACAAGTGGTTTCTCCACACTAAGGTTATGAAGAAAGTTTGCTGTGCTTCCATTGCTGCCTTAGAGGTAGCGAGAGCTCAGTAGCCAGGGAGGGGAAGGAGAGAAAAGGTGAAGTCTAAGGCAGTACGTGTGCTCTGAGCCAAAAGCTCCAGGATCGCCTACCAAAATGCAAACAACCGAATCTCCTCAAGTCTAAGGCTAGCGATAGAGGATGCATCTGATTTCAGAGATTGGCAGTCTTTTAAAAGTGCATCTGATTCAATCAAAGATGACACTTAACACTGGAAAACATTTTTGTGCAGCGTTCCTCTACCACTGTCGAAGTGTGTTGTCGTGCAATTATGTTCCCCAAAAGGGAATGCTGATGACTTAACACCCCAGTACCTACGGGAATGTGGCCTGAATTGGAACTAAGGTCTTTTCAGAGTTTATCAAGATGAAGTCATCAGGGTAAGCACGAACCCCACAATACTGGTGCCCCTTCTAAGAAGAGAAAAACATGCGAACAAGACCTCCAGAGGAATGCCGCGTGGTGACGGGCAGCAACTGGGGTGGCGGCCGGGAGCCAAGGAGCACCAAGGACCGCCAGCCACCGCCAAAAGCCAGGAAGGGCCGAGGCAGGCTTCTGCCCAGCACCTCAGAGAGCACGGTCCTGAGGACACCTGGCTGCAGGTTTTTATCCTCCAGACAGAATAAGGTTTTCTCTGTGGTCTTAAGCTACCCAGTCTGTAGTACTCTGTTATAAAACTAACAAAAACGGACTTGAATCTCTACAGTATGTATTAGGCGTGATTTTGAAGAACATTACCCTGAATACTTTGCATGGACTGAAAAGAAGAAACAGCCTCGCAAGGCGTAATGGCACACGCCTGTAATCCCAGCAGCTGGGAAGCTGAAGCAGCAGAATCCAAAGACGTTCAAGGCCAGCCTGAGCTGCATAACGGGTTCAAGGCCAGCCTGAACCACACAGTGAGATCCTATCGCAAAAAAAACCAGGCAATGCCACCAAGGTGGCAGAGTGGCAGGAAGCAAAGAAAGCGCCTCTCTGAAGGCTGCCACCCACATGCTGGAATACAGTAATGTGAGGGAGACAAGGAGGAGGAAGTGGGTCCCCTGGGCCCAGGGGGATCTGAAGCGTGAACTGCAGCCCACAGAAAGAGCAAGAGGAGAAAACTGAAGGGAGACAACGGAGGAAGCCAGCCGCGCCTTCTCCCTGAGGCGGGACTCATTACGCGAGAGCAGCCAATCAAACCTGCAGACACACAGTGACTCCTGGCGACCCCAGAAGCCTCCACAGAGAGCAGTAGAGGGGAGGGGAGGGGAGTGGCGGACGTGGAGGCCTGCACCAGCTGGCAGGGAGTGCTGGGCGCTCAGTCTTCCCATCCCGTGCGGGAGAGTGAGAGGCCAGGAGCCATCTGGAGAGGGGCCAGCTGAGCTCAGAACTCACAGCAGCTCCAGGATCCATCCAGCGGCTCCTAGCCGGGCTCAGGCGCATCCCTGGAAGGTACACTGACCACTGCAGGCCAAACGAGTCTGGTCTGAGCCAGAAGGTGCAGACTCAGTGAGATTATCCACTACCCAACCAGAAAGCTAGCTCAGGACTCTGTCTCCACATGTTGTCTACATTCCCAGTACAGGACTTCTTCTCTTTCTCTTTCTCTGTTTCTTTTTTGTTGTGATGGTGGTGGTGGTTTTGGTTTTGTTGTTTTTTGCCTTCACTGTTTGATGCTTCTGTATCAACGTGAACATGGCTTTAGCTCCTTTGTGGCTACTGCTTTACTCTGTTCTTTTTAGCTCTTTCTTCTCTCTGTCTCTCTAGTCGTCTGCACCAGCTTCCCAGAGTTAGCATGATCCCCCTTTGTCCTCCAGCCCTTCCCCTAATCTCTTCCTCTTCTTTTACCTCTCTATTTTTTCCCTAACCCCTTTTAAATTTTATCCCCGGAGGATAAAATTGATGTATTAAGGACATATAAACTACACATAATTTTCTGGTCTGTTTTAGACTTTGTTAGATAACCATAAATCTAGCTCATATAGTTAAAGATGGCAAATTAATAGATAACTCACAGCTGTATTTTCTAGGCTGTGATTGTTGCTACTGTTAGTGCTGATGAAACCCCTTTTCCAAAAGTGACGTAATTGTTTTAAACATCTATTCTTCCTGATGGTGCAATAGTGAAACTGAGTAAAGGTCACAGAAAATACAGTGGCGCAGTGCCGAGGAGCCAGGGGCTGGGCCACACAGGCCGGAACGTCTCATCCTCAGCAAACTGAAAATGTAGGGTCTTACAACAGACTTAAAACCCAAAAAACAGTTACACTTCGATGATACCTCAGAAAAGTAGTCATTTCTTATGGGTTCTACACACTAGCACTAAAACCCACCACAGGCAATTTATAAGTATCATCCCAGGAATTAAACAAGAGAGAGAGAGAGAGAGAGAGAGACTGACTGACTTAAGGTACAAACTCTTGCTGGGGAGATAGCTCAGGGGCATATGCACCTGCCTGACAAGCACAAGGACATAGGTTTGATCCTTGAGCTAAGAAAGCAGATTAAAGCGCCTGCTTAGGCAGATGCAGGGACCAGAGTTCAATCCCCAGCACCACAAGCCGTGCCAGCCCCTGAAAACAGGAGAATCACTACAAGTCCAATCTACATAGTGAGACCCTATAGACCCTATACTAAATACATTTAAAAACTAACAAACAAAATTAACAAGCATGAAAAATCAAATAAGCACTAATAAAATTATATTGGGAGATCTCAATATCCCACTGTCACAAAGATACAGATCTAGACAAAAAAAAAAAAAAAAATCAACAATGAAATATTACGGGGCTGGAGAGATGGCTCAGTGGTCTAAAGCACCTACTTGAAACAAGCTTGGCAAAGCACAGGGACCTTGGTTCGATCCTCCAGCACCACATGCCAGCCAGCCCCGCCCCCTGGTGGGCTGAGCTGGCCACACACACACACAATAAATAAATGTAATAAATAAAAATAAATATTAAAAAAATGAAATATTAGAACTGATGCAAGTGTTTTAACAAATGGACCTACTAGATGTCTAGAGTGTTCCAGCCCACAACATCAGAATTCACATTCTTCTCAGCTGTACAGAGGACCTTCTCCAAAAGAGACTGCAGAATGGCTCACAGAACACGCTTAAGTACATGCAAAGGAACAGAAATTAGCCCATACAGAATGACTGAACCACAGTGCAATGAAACTGGAAATCAATGGCAAAAGAAACCACAAGAGGGCCGGGGAGATGGCTCAGTAGAATAAGCACTTGCCTGGCAAGCACAAGGGCCTCAGTTCAAGCCCCAGTTCCACTAAAAAAAAAAAAAAAGAAGAAAGAAAGAAACCACAAGAACTTCATAAACACAAGGAAATTAAATATCCCCCTCCTGAACAACCAATGAGTCACAGATGAAATAAAAGAAGAAATTAGACAGTTTCTATAATTAAATGGTAACAATACAACATACTGGAACTTACAGGACACAATGAAAGCAGCCCTAAGAGGGAAATTTATGGCAGTGAATACACATATCAGGAAAACTGAGCACATGCAAATAAACAACTTCATGGTGAACCTCAAACTCCTAGCAAAGAAGAGCAGCCTAAGCCAAAAGCTCATAGGAGGCGTAAAACACAAAGATCAGAGAAGAAATGAATGCATTGGAGACTTTAAAAAAATACAAAGAGTTAATTTGGTGAAAGATTAAATAAAATTGGCAAACCCTTTTCCAATCTTTTCATTGGAAAGAAAAGACCTAAATCCATGCAATTGGGAATGAAAAGGGTGGCACCACAACGCACCCTGAGGAAAACCTACTCTGAAAACTTGCATTCTAATAAGATGGAAAATGCAGAAGAAATGGACAGATTCCGAAATACATACAAGTTACCAAAGCTGAATCAAGAAGAGATAAAAATCCTAAGCAAACTCATATAAAAATCAATGAAATCAAAGATGTAATTAAAAATGTACCAACAAAGAAAAGCCCAGGCTCTGAGAGATTCACTGCAGAAGTCTACAGGAACTTGGAGAAGCCTTAACACCACACCACTTTTCAAATTCTTTAGTGAAACAAAAATGGAAGCAATATTCCCAAATTGCTTCCTGGAAGCGAACATGACCCCGATACTCCTTCCTGGAGAGGATCCAGCTAAGAAAGAGAAGCACAGGCCAACCTCCCTAATGAACACAGATGCAAAAATCCTCAATAACATACTGCTAAAGAGAACGGAGCAAATCAAGAGATTATGCACCATGACCAAGTGGAAACCATCCC
>NW_004524609.1:1175664-1176235 GCF_000260255.1 Octodon degus | reverse complement strand
ACTTAGATCGCCACGCTAGCTCTCCAGCCCAGGCCTTCCAGGCACACACTTAGATCGCCACGCTAGCTCTCCAGCGCAGGCCTTCCAGGTTTTAAGACACACTCCAAACGGGCACCTGGCAGCACATCCAGTTAGAGCTCCCGCCTCCGCATCAGCCTGTCTAATGCTCATGCCTCACTCTGAAAAGAGAACCATCAAATTAAGCATTTTCTGGACTCATGCAATCTTCAGATCACTTGACAGCAATTAGAAGAACGTACGAATTCTGGACCGTTATCAGGATTTGCACATCAAATTAGAAGCCTGATTCTGAATAATATCATAAAAAAGAAGGAATTTGGGGATTTGGCAAATTAGAAGCCTGATTCTGTATAATATCGTTTAAAGAAAGAAGGAATTTGGGATTTTGGCAAAGACAAAACACTTCGAAGTACTGAAATTGCACATGATGAATGCCGACAACATCACCGAGCTAGTCAACTATTTGGCGAGTGACTTAAGCGTAGCTGACACGTCGGCCGTGGTCAGTGAGTGTGCAAAGCACTGTGGCAAGCTTGTACCACCAGATGCA
>NW_004524609.1:1171331-1174354 GCF_000260255.1 Octodon degus | reverse complement strand
AATCAGAAAAGTGGTTCCTTTAGTATTATACTTTTCTCCCTACATATCAATGTTGATTCAGTCAGTCAGTCAACAAACACTGTGCACCCACACGTGCCGGAACTCTCCTAGGTACCAGAGCCATACTGAGGAACTGAACAAAGCCTACGTCCTTGTGAGACTACATGTTAGTGAGGAGGGTGATAATAAAAACATACACAGCAAAAAAAAAAAAAAAAGGTCCAATTTCAAGCAGTGGCAAATACTTAAAATATAAAGCAGACCAAAGGAAGACAAAGGGGAGAAAGCCTCCTCTAGAAAAGTGGTAGGGAAAGACTTCTGGGCATTGACATTACAAAACGGTAAGAAGGAGCAAATCTTGGGCAGGTTTAGGGGATGAGGCTTCCACAAAGAGCCCAAGACTGGAGCTGGAAGGACCTCAGCCTGCTGGAGCACAGGAGTGTGGAGGAGGAGAGCAAGACAGAGAGGGGTTGGTAAACGGGGCCGGGAACACACGGACACAGGCTGGGAAGCGAGCACTGGCTTCCCCCTGGGCCGTGGCAGAACTGGAAGGATTTCAGCAAAGTCAACAGAAAGCTCATCCTGGCCACTGCAGGAAAGATGCACAGCAGGGAAGCCAGAGAGGACAGGACAACCAGGCCATCATTAAATAATCCAAGCAGTGGCTGGCAGGGCCTGCATCTGGAGGTGGAGGTGGCAGCGCTGATGTCACACTCCATGACCACTCTGATGGGTGGCTTGTGCGCACCCAAAGGACATGAGGCATTGGCCCTGAGTACACAGAGCCCCTCTGTGAGGGAGGGGCAGCAACGGACATGACAGAGTGGAGGGAAAGCATGAGGCTGACAGGAGACCACACATTAAAAGCCACTTTTTATTTGAGACAAGGTCTGGCTGTGCTATAATTTAGGCTGGCCTCGAACTCACTGCAGGCCTCCTACCCCAGCCTCCAAAGTGCTGGGATTGCAGATGTGTGGCACCATGCCCAGCCTTAAAGTCACTTGGCCATGCCCACTGGCCACATGCCCTCAGCACCCCCTCGTGTGGCTCTGGCGTGCTAAAGACCCGGACACATCCGTAGCCAAAATCTGTACCTGCTCCTGGTACTTAGCAGGTCTAACCCAATCGTACCAGCCAGGCTCAGAGAGTGCCAAGAGCTGTTTCCTTCCTCCCCCTCCCTCTGCTCTCAACGTGGGCACAGGGCTTATCTCATGAGGTGTCAGGATTAAGGGAGGTCGCAGGTGAAACTCCCACCTACAGCCCTACATGATACATGTTCACTTCCCTTCCCTGGATCTGCGCTCCAGCCACTTCCTGCACCAGGAACTCCCCTCCTCCCCTCTGCTCGGGGTCAAAACTAGCCCCCTTGTCCCTGAAGGGACTCGGCCCATCAGGCACAGGGAACCTTTAGTGACCAAAGCCACTACACTACTTGTGTGATCTATCTGTACAAGTCCCTTCACCTCCCGGGAATTCCCATTTTGCTTTTCTGTAAAACACGTGGTGCTGGATTAGAAGATTTTGAATATGCTGTTGACCTTGAAAATACATATTCTTCCAGACACCACGAAGTGTCAAGAGGGTGACCGACAGCCTAGGAGGCCTGGCATCCCAGGGCCCAAGACCCACAAACAATGTGTGAACACCCTTTCCTTCCTACTGACCTAACCAATATTTGAGTTCAATGCTGTATTTCAGAGTTCTAGAAATTTCTGCCAGAAAATTTGACCCTGACCTCCCATCTGACTCACTCAGCACACAGGAGGGGCAGCCCTGTACCCAGTTCTGGCTGAGGCCAAACGCAGTGGCGCCCTGTAAGTGACCTCGGCATCCAGCTTTCTGGTTCTCGGACTTTTCTCCCCAGCTCACATCTCATGGGTGGAGGCAGCAGGCACTGGGGCTGGGCTTTCCCGCCAGCCACTCACAGCAGGGAGGAAAACTGCTTCGACTGTTCTAGAAGACAATGTTTTGTAGAGGTGTAGCAACACCCATTACACTTCAGAACGTTCGAGCCAGATGAGGTGGTGCGTGTCTGTAGTTCTAGCCTCCCAGAAGGCTGCAGCAGGACCACCACTTGAGCCCAAGTTCAGGGCTAGCCTGAGCAACACAGCAGGGCTCACCCTCAAAAAGCAAAGTGTAGCTCTGTGACAGAAGGCTTGCTAAGCATGCCTCAGCCCTGCGGACCTGAATTCAATCCTCAGCACCACAATTAAAAAATAAATAAAATATCCATGCCTTTTGACTTAGTAACTTTAGTTGAAAAAGTTTGATCTGTAGAAACACTGGACCTGGCCTGGCCTGGCGGCGCACCCCTGTAATTCCAGCACTCAGGAGGCTGAGGCAGGAGGATCACTGTGAGTTTGAACCCAGCCTGGGCCACAAAGTGAACTCAAGGCCAGACTGAACCTCATTGAGTACCCTGTGAAAAAAGACCAAAAAAGAAAAAGAAAAAAAAAAAAAAACCACTGGAACAAAGGTACACAATAAATGAACGCAGTTATACCCATGAGAAGTTATTTGCAGTAGTAGTAGCAAATAACTGTGGTTGCTCCCATTTGAGAAACAATAATAATGATAGTTATAATACTGACATATGTACGGTTAAAAACCAATTGCCAGGGCCAGCGAGATGGCTCAGCAGACTAAGCACCTGCTTTGGCAAGCACAGGGACCAGGGTTCGATCCCTGGTCCTGCAGGCCGAGCCGGTCCCGTTCCTGGGCTTGCAGAGCTCACTACGAGTCCGAGCTGCACAGTGAGACCCTGTACCAAATACATAAGAAACGTAATCGGCGTGACCTCGTAAGGCTGAGACCACAAAGAAGCACAAGGAGGGCTGCAGCACTACATTTTGCTGTTTCTGCACTGAGGCAGTTTTTGCAAGAAGAACTGCTTCTATAAATGCATTTGTATTTAGCTTGATTTATCATTCCCCAATGCATACATATTTCAAAACACATTGTACATCATACTATATGCAGTTTAACTTGCTGACTAATAATAGCAGAAGATAATTTTAGAAGGA
>NW_004524609.1:1165374-1171031 GCF_000260255.1 Octodon degus | reverse complement strand
AAAAAAAAGAACTGAGCTAAGGGGCAGGCCCCCCCAGAAGATAATTTTAAAAATAAATACATCAACTCTGACCAGCCCATTCCCACAGCCTTCGGGAATCATCCAGGGCAACCATTCAGCTTGCGGAAGCCCCAGGAGAGACACCACACCTCTACTCAAAAGGGCTCCACGCAGGTTGCTCCAGTGATCGCTGCGTCTGGGGGAGTCACCGCAGGTGCTGGCTAAGAGGGGCTTGGGACCCCCGCGGAATCACACAGAGCCAGGTGTGCTTTGTCCACGAATCCACTCACAAAGAGCTTTGAGGTTGACCATGGGGACCTTCAAAGTGGTTACCAACTGGACCTTCTGCCAAATTCCTAGAAATCTATTCCAACTGCAGTTTTTCAAACTTGAATTTAAATGCAGGACTTCTCTCTTTTTCCTAAAGAAATCCTTATGTGGAATTCCAACTTACCAACCAGTTGGAGAAATGTCCCCAATTAAAGTGGGGGGGCAAACCGAAATCTGTCCCTCACCGTCCCCTTCGCTTCTGTACCCCTCCCGAGACACCGAGGGACTGGGGCTTGGAGGGGAGATGACTTGTTCAAAGTCACTAGGCAAGGGCTTGAGAAAGAGAAGTGGCACCTAATGCAAGTTTAGGGAAAGAACACACACACACACACACACACACACACACACACATACAAACACACACACACATCTCATATTCAAGAGGAAAGTGTCTGATTAACAGGGCGCATGGCAGGGAAGTCAGAGAGGAAGAAACCAGCCCATGTCCACCAGCGCTGGACCTTCTCATGAATGGCATCGCCTTATAATTTCTCTCCTTGAGTGTGTGAACATCTTCACTAACTGAACAAAGAAACTGAATCACTGGGATAAGAAACAAGGAGAGGAGCGTTGTTCTTTGTTGGGAACACGACAGGAAAATAGAAAGACTTCCAGTGGGTTGCTCTTACAGGGCTGTGCCAAAAACAAAAAGAAGCGTAATAGCTCTAGGTTTACATAGTCTCTGGCTCCAAGGACTGCGGAAATCCATACCTGGCTACAAAACATCTGTTGCTGTAGGACCGAGAATAATGAACACGTTCACTGATGAAAAATTCTCCAGTCTCGAACTATTTAGCAGTTGGAAAATCAAATGGCTCGAGCATGGTTCAAATGTATCTGTCCAATCAGAACACACCCGACACCCAGTGTTCAAAGGGTCCAGCTGCCCGCTTTCAGGGCCACTTCCAGAGCAGCTGCCTCGGCGCCCAGGGGCACTAGAATGGCCCGGGTCGGCCTCTTAGAGGTGCCGACGGCTGCAACAGTGTGGATGAATCAACACAGCAGAGCAAGGGAAGGGAGACGGACTTGAAAGGCTACACACAGCAGGGTAAGAGCCGTATGGCATTCTGAAACGCAACTGTAGGAAACATCAGCGACTGCCCAGAACTGGGGACACAGACAGGGAGCCGGTTAGAAAGGGCCGAGCGGAACTTTCTGGAGTGATTCAAATATTCTTTATCTTGATTGTACTGGCAGTTACTTGCTTGTATGCATTTGTCCAAGTGCATAGAACTGCTCATCTCAAAGGCACAGTACATAAATTACACCTCAAAATGTCCTTTTTTAAAGAGAAAAAAATAAAAATGATACAGAGTTTCAAAACAAGATACAGGAAATTAGCAATGGTTGTTATACTGCCTATTAATACCTTCAAAGTAGTTGTTCCGCTTCTAAGATACAGGTATGCAAAGCTGATCAAACAACGTAAGCACAAACTGTTCTTTTTAATGAACTCATAGAAATGAATAGTATAATTAGCTAATATATATGTGTGTGTGTGTGTATATATACTTTTTCAAAAAGTATTTCTGAGGATCCAAAGAGCAATGGAGAGAAAGCCAGATTTTATCATTTTGCTAAGGAGTCCTAAGTTTCAGTAAATATCAGAAGTCAAAATAAAAATAAAATGCCTGCCACTACGCAGAGAACGGCATCACCGCCGTGCTCCCTGGTCACTTCTGTGCAGCTCATGTCCCGAGCTGGGGCAGGCTGCATTCCTGCACAGAGGACCAGGATCCAGGAAAGGGGCAAGAGGAAGGGCGCAGCAGCAACCACTCTGTGGGCAGCCGAGAGGCTGGGTGGCGGGCGGTCGCCCCACCGCCAGCCACCGCGGGCTCATCATCTGTCTGCTGAGTCAGGGGCTGTGGCTCCTGCGGGCGGGCATTTTGCCGGCCTCCTGCCAGCTCGGGCAGAGGATTCCTGGCTGGGGCAGATAACCAGCGGTGCTGAGAGCACTGGGGCACTGCGGAGGAAGCTGTACGGGGCGGGAAACTCTACCTAGGTCCACCGCCCGTCCCTCACACCGAGGTCTCCTTGTCCCAGCTATGGTCCCCGGAGACCTCTGCCACTCACCTTCACACTCTGGGGAGCTACTGCTGTGAGAGGAGGAAGGCAGACACTTCTCTAGGTGCCCAGCTCGCCCAGACCAGAGGTCAAAATAGGGCCAGCGTGCAGAGAGGCTGCAACGGCCAAACGCTGGTGCTGGCTGTATCGTAATACCTTCCAAGGCTTGTGCAACTCAGTGGTAAAGCCACACACACAAAAACACACACGCACAGGCACACACACAGACACACACACACACTGCCCTCCAGAATGTCTAGGTGGGAAACTTTCAGGAACTAATGCAAGGTTTTTGTTTTTATTGTTTGTTGTTTTTTGGGTGTTTGTTTTTTTGTGTTTCAGGAAAGGTCTTGCCGACTCGCCCATCTGACCTGAAACTTAGGAATCCTCCTGACTCAGCCTCACACCAGAGCTCACAGGCTGCGCCCCTGTGCCAAGCGACTGTCGGGGTTCTTAAACTGAGATGCTTCGACTTGTACGATTTCTCATGGCTTCTTCCTGAGACATTGATTCTGCTGCCCATCTGGCCGGTACTGGGCACAGAGCACTGCCCAAAACACAACTGCTCTTCTCAGGAAGACTGAAGTCTCTGTGGACCCCTTGTTCTTTATGGTCACCGTATTAGGGATTGAACTCACGGCCCTGCACTGAGCAACATTCTCAGCCGTGCTATTTTTGGCTAAGTTGCTAAACTGCTCTGACTGAACTCAAGCTTGCGTCCTACTGCCTCGGCCCCCGAAGCACTGAAGTCGCAGGCCTTCGTTAGCCCGGCCAGCCTGTGAGCATCCCTTACCTTCCTCTGGTCCCAGGGGCCAGAGCCAAGGTTTCCTCATGGGTGAAGCAAGTGTACACATCCCTTTCCTTCTCAGCCTTCTCTACAGATCCCTGCCAGGTGACAGAGCTGAGCCATGTCAAGCCACAAAAGAGGCACGGGGTACAGTAATGGGGCCCTCGCAGCAGGATGGGAAGAAAGACCTGTCAGTCTCCTGCGGGAAGCCTGCATCACCCTCATGCGTGAAGCAGCAGCAACAACATACCGCAGAGACCGTGGACAGCAAGAACAAGAACAGTCGTTACCATTTATTAATTATTTTGTGCCTTTATCTCATGTAATTAGCATAATTAGAGACATTGGGGTTTTTGTTTTGGGGGACTTTTTTTTTTTTTTTTTTTTTTACCTATTTGAGACAGGGTCTTGCTGTGCAGTTCAGGCTGGCCTTGGGCTCACTCTGTAGCTCAGGCTGCTCTCAAACTTGCAACAATTCTCCTGCTTCAGCCTCCAGAGTGCTTGGATTACAGATGTGCACCACCATGCCCTGCTGAGACAGTGTTTTCTATACTTTACAGAGGAGGAAACTGAAGATCAGTAGACCAGGTTAGGGACCTAAGGTCACACAGCCAATAAGAGGCAGTGAAGACTCAAACCGCATCCTACGAGCTTAAGTCACAGCTGTCCCTACCGGCACCACCAAGCCTCCCTCCATGTCTGTCTCCCTGAGCACACCAGCAGGCTTCAGTTTGACAGTTTACAGGATACCAACTAAGGAAGAACAAGCAATAAGCACCTCAGCTCAGAACCAGTTAGGTCACAGTAACCTAAGGTGACGCCTAAATATCAGGAAGCCACAAAACCCAATACATCCAAGATTAAGTTAAAAAGATCATTTTTGGCCCCACCCCCCAGGCACACTGAACAGGTGAACAAGTCCCAGAGTGGGGGTACACGCCTGTAATCCCAGAGTTTGGGAGGCTGAAAACAGGAGGATCGCTATGAGCCTGAGCTGCCTAGTGAGACCCTGTACTAAATACATAAATTTTTTAAAAAAAATTTTGTAGATCAAATAGGAAACTCGACGCTGTCCTCAGCCTTTCTTCTCCCAGTACCAAAAGCCACTAGGCTGGGCCAACCTGTCTGTCACCCACAGGCACCTACCAGCCCCTCTGTGTCCCCTCAACACTTTCATCACCGCTGTCCTGCTGTCACCCTATTCTGATCTGCCTCCATGTAGTTCTAGTGATACCCGCCACTCTGCCCTAAGACTGGGGTAGAAGAAGTACAACAGAAACCGCTCTGACAAGGGACTTGGGCTCAGCTGATGTGGCGCCCCGCGCTGGCTCCGACACTACCTCCTCGCTGCTCCTCACCACCCCTGAATAACCCCAGACACAAAAACAAATCTGAGAGCAGAAAACTCACAGGGTCTTCAGTGCGAACGTGAATGACACTGCAGTGAGCTCCTACACAGACGGCTGCGCTCCAGCGACCTGCATCAGCAGGCGATGCCCTGGGACTGGAGGGGAGCGCGGGAGACGCGCTACAGCAACACACCAGCTTCACCTTCCCGCACCAAGCCAAGCACCGTGCTAGGCACGGTCTCCTTCCTTCATCACTTGCTTCTACAACTTGAAGAAAATGTGGCTGCACGCCTACATGAATTTAGAAAGCTGGGTTTGTGAAAGAATTTGTAATAAAAAACAAAATGTTGTAAATATGTTACATATCTCAGAACAACTAAGAGAGAAGTTCCCTAACATCGTGGGAACCTATCCTGATTTGAACAGTACACGCAGTATAAGCATATATGTGTGTGCTCTCGCACTTTACATTGTAAGTGTGTACATTTAATCTGTGTTGGTTTAAAAGTTTAGAAGCAGCCGGGGAGACAGCTCAGCGGCATAAGCAACTGCCAAGGTCCGGAGTTCGATCCCCAGTGTCTACGTGAAAGCAGGTATATCCGCGGAGACAATGCCACGCCCTGTGGACCTCCCGTGCCGGCACCAAGAGCCAACAGCCCGCAGCTAAGGGCTTTCTCTTTAAGTTCCGTCCGGAAGGTGTGCCCCGCTTTGTGAGCACCCCGGGGCGTCCTGTGCAGGCGCCGCAGCCCCGCACACCTCCACCGGCTCCGGGGCTGTCCGGGGCTCCCCTCACCACGCCGGGGCGCGGGGCGGGAGACAAAGCCCGGGAAACACGCCAGCCGCGGCGCGCCGGGTGCGAGCTCCGTCCAGAGGCAGCAGCTTCGCGGCCACGCGGGGCACTGGAGGGGGCAGCACCTTCAGCCGGCTCCAAAACGCTCCCGCGGAAAACCGCTAAAGTTTAAACTCTTGGGGGAGCATCACAGCACCGAGGAGGGAGAAACGTGGGCGAAGCGGCGGCCGCGCGCACACCTGCACCCCAGCACCCCAGCACCCCAGCACTGCGCCGGCCGGGTCCCCGCGGCTCGGAGACGCCCAGGCCACCCGGGGCGGCGGGCGGTGCTCGGGGG